>NW_017275715.1:1016387-1077096 GCF_001594065.2 Cyphomyrmex costatus
AAAATATCGGATTCTGGATATTCTTAGAGCAAATAATTCTAGAAACATTTTGAGACCAAAATGATCCCGGCAATTGATTGCTTTAATGTACTTTACTCTTGTACGCGACCCAGCACAGCCACACTGTGAATCGAATTTTTAGACGTAAACGATGAGTAAAATATCGGATTCTGGATATTCTTAGAGCAAATAATTCTAGAAACATTTTGAGACCAAAATGATCCCGGCAATTGATTGCTTTAATGTACTTTACTCTTGTACGCGACCCAGCACAGCCACACTGTGAATCGAATTTTTAGACGTAAACGATGAGTAAAATATCGGATTCTGGATATTCTTAGAGCAAATAATTCTAGAAACATTTTGAGACCAAAATGATCCCGTCAATTAATTGCTTTAATGTACTTTACTCTTGTACGCGAACCAGCACAACTACACTGTGGGTCGAATTTTTCGACATAAACGTTGAATAAAAAAATAAGCTAAATATTATTTATCAAAATGGTAGAATTAATGTGCATGGCGATCGAAAACAATAATGAAATTCTAAAGGTTTTCAAATTTCAGGGAAATTTTGTATTAGTAGGAATTAGAGGAGTTATTGATTTCAAAACAAGTTTCAAAGAAACATTATTCATAATATTTAAAAAGAACATAATGGATCATCGCGCGCGTAGCGCGCGCAAGGAATGTGCTAGTTGTATAAAAAAAAAATAGATTTGTTTTAATGACTTTTTATATCTTTTTATTTTTATTTTGCAGATGGTGCGTATGCAACAAAATTTCACCATGCAGTATTATATTCCCCCTTTAGAAGCTTCCAGTAACACATCGATCAAGTTTGAAGTAGTGCCGATCGTCAACGACACTTTATTAAAAGTAATTAATAAATTAAAAGCAACGTTTTTCATTTTAAAGCCCATCAGATATAAAAATTTATTTAAAAAATTTAATCATAATTTTACTTATCGAGCAATGTACATGAGAAATATGAAAGATTATAGAAATACGAAAGATTATAAACTTTAAGTTTTCTTTCCCTTCTCGCGATACCTAAAACGCAACACGAATGTTAAATTGGAAAACGTCAATATTTCTTATGTTGCTTACTTAAAACAGCTTTACGACAGTTGTGAATCCTGGAAGAATAGAGGTATAGACAAGGAAGTGAAAGCGTTTATTAACGGCCCGGAAATGGCAAAAGTCATAGCGGATGTCAATCAGCGTTTGGGTTTCCTAAACATCAGTAAAGGTGAATTTCATAATTTTTAATGTACTAAACTACAAAAATATACTTAACAGGAGACTTGAGTACGTGTGATTTTTTTCAAGTCGCTACGAATTTGCGTTTAGTCTGGCAGCTAAATAGTAAATATATAAATAATAATTTTTTTGTTATCAATAATATCATCCCTGACAGATTATTATAAACTTTACATATTTTTGTAACATCTGAAATGTGTGACTTGCTTGTAATAGTTTTTGTAATACGTTTTTTTTTATAAATTTTTAATTTTTGATTTTTGAGGCCCCCCAGGATCCTATTTGGTCCTGACTGCCGCGTTCTAGCTGCTAAGTCTGGCTTCAGCTTCTAGTTGGCAATTATTAATAATAAATTTCTATGTAATATAATATAATTTCAGATGATATCTTTCTATTTTACGACGCGTGTCGCTTCGAGAGAACTTTGTACTTGGACAAACCGTCGCCTTGGTGCGATGTGTTCACCGACGACGAGATGCAAGTCCTTGAGTACGAGGAAGATCTATTTTATTACTACAACAGTGGTCCGGGGGACAAAATTAACAGTCAGCTAGGATGTTACCTCATCCGGGACATAGTCGATCATTTCACGTAAGCGAACTTCTCAAGCAACACAATTCTCCAAGAGATATCTTAAGGATGTTCAGTGGAGGTTCAGTCGTGCATTGAAAGAAGATTAGCTGCTGTGCAGTCATTTAGATGGTAAAATATGGCATAGCATTTTTAATTGGCTGAAGTAGCTAATTTTTTATCGTAGCAGCCAATTTTTGGTTATGTTAATCTATACGCAATATCAGTATAGAATTTTGATAGACTAACGCAACCAAAAATTGCAACCAATTAAAAATGGTATGCTATATGATTTAGCCAATCTTTTCTTTCAATGTGAACATCCTATAAATGTCCCCAAAACATCACTCGAAGAACTGTGTTGTGTGGTTCCTTCGAAAGATCTGAGTTTTCTTTTTAGTATTGTTTTTTTTAAATTAAAATCCTGCAGGAAATTGGAGACGAATGGCGACGAGCCGAAAGGTGTATTCTACTTTACGCACTCGCAAATGATGGTGTTGTTCCTTACTGCAATGGGAATTGCCCAAAATCCTATGCCGCTCACAGCCACAAACTTCCGAGACATGAATCATAGAAAGTGGAGGATTTCCCAGTTAATACCGTTTGCCGCGAATTTTGCGGCGATCTTCCACAGGTAGCAATCGCCAAGATACTTTACGATATTTGCACGAATTGCAATATTGAATTGAGAAATTCAAAAAGAATTTAAAAAAGTAATCTTGATATTAAAAATTTTAATACCAAATCAATTCAACGCGCAAATCCAACAGTTCAATTCTTTTAGTGGGTATGTTAAGTTAGCACCTCAACTATAAGTACTCAGGAGTTCTGATTAGAGTTCCCACTTCCTTTTGACGAGACGAAGAGTTCCCTATAGTTAATAACAAGAGTTCCGCTCAATAAACATTTTTTTTACATTTTAAAAAAATGGGGTGCTAAACTTTTTATCGAATTTCGAGGTGGAATAGTTCTGAGCGGCTTAATAGCTTCAATTTGCGATTGCCTAGAGTTTCTGATATGTAAAAAAAAATTAAAAATTTTTGAAATAATAAAAATAAATTAAAAATTATGGAAAAATTAATTTTTAGATACAACAGTTCTAATGATAATTCCTGCTCCTTTTTGACGATACGCAGAGTTCTCTATGATTTTTAATGACATATGCGCTTAATAATAATTTTTTAATAATTTTTAAAAAATGGGCTGCTAACTTTTTAACGAAATTCAAGGTCGCATAGTTCTGATCAGCTTAACAGAACTATTTTGTGAATACCTAGAGTTCTTGATACATAAAAAACATTTTTGAAATATAATAAAGTTTAAAATGTCGCTGTATCTTGCAAACCGTTGGTCCAATCGCTTTTTCGCCTTACAGTTTTCGATAGAACTCATCGAGTACTATAAGAAACACTATTCAGAACTACTCGGTACTCTCAAAAAAATTTTCAAAGATTTCCACTATTTTTTTTAAACTTTATTATATTTCAAAAATGTTTTTTATGTACCAAGAACTCTAGGTATTCACAAAATAATTCTATTAAGCTGATCAGAACTGTGCGACCTTGAATTTCGTTAAAAAGTTAGCACCCCATTTTTAAAAAATTATTAAAAAATGATTATTAAGTTCATATGTCATTAAAAATCATAGAGAACTCTTCGTATCGTCAAAAAGAAGCAGAAATTATCATCAGAACTGTTGTATCTAAAAATTAATTTTTCAAAAATTTTCAATTTTTTTTTAATATTTGAAAATTTTTTTTACATATTAGGAACTCTAGGCAATCGCAAATTGAAGCTATTAAGCCGCTCAGAACTATTCCACCTCGAAATTCGATAAAAAGTTAGCACCCCATTTTTAAAAAATGTAAAAAAAAATGTTTATTGAGCGGAACTCTTGTTATTAACTATAGGGAACTCTTCGTCTCGTCAAAAGGAAGTGGGAACTCTAATCAGAACTCCTGAGTACTATAGTTGGGGTGCTAATTTAACATACCCTCTTTTATTTCTCTTCCACAAAAACACAATCTCCCTTTGATTTTAATAAATTTTGGATGTATAGAAAACACACGCGTTTCTTATTTTTGTTTATATTTTAATATATTTAAAGTTTGCTAAAGTCGAAGGGAGATACTTTATTTTTCTTGACAGAATAATTCTTCTTCTATCCACTTTAATTATTTCATATATAATTTTAATATATAATATTAATATATATTAAAAATATATCTATTAGATGCAACTCGAGCGATGCTCCTTTTAAAGTCGCTTTCTACCTAAATGAGAATCCCTTGACCATCGAAGGCTGCGACAACGGAGTCTGCGATTGGATACAGCTGAAGGAGAAATTGGGTATTATCGCGGCCAATTGCAGCATGGAAGTTTGTCAAAAAATATTGTGAATTAACATAATTATCATTCCAATATTTTTCATGTGAAATATTAACCCCTTAAAAATTAGAATGCAATTGAAAAGCTGTGGTATGCCATGAAAGAAAGGATTATACAGTTGTAATTCGACTATAAATTCTCGCGACTTTATTTCATGTTAGAAGCACTAAAAGAAGCTTTTTGCTTAAAAAAATATGATAAATGCAATAGACACTTTTTTGTACAAAAAAAATCATGAATTAAAGGTCTTTCCATTTTCTTTTCAATTTTTTTGTGCAAAATATTAGACTTTAAAGCAAAATTAGGACGCAATTGAAAAATTGCGATACGCCACGAAAACGATGACTGCACAATTGTGATACAATTACATAAATTTTCGACTCATTTAAATCACTCTTGAACGCAAAGCAATAAAAGAAATTACTCTCTTTCGCCTAATTTGCTTTGTCCTAAATTAAAACAAAGAAGGTTAAACTGAAGCACACATTGTAATTCGTGTTGCGGTACATACAGCAATCACTTGTTTGATCAATAAAGAGGAGAAAGATCTGTTCCAGTTAACTAGTCTTTTCAATTAAACCTACGCCTTGTCACGTCCTTTTGCGCGATCATTACATTTACATTTCATATTCCCCTACACAATTTTTCGAGTTCTCGTGATGTCCTTAATTACTTATTCACTTTACGAGACTATATCTATTCTAGCTAATAACTGGGGCAAGAGAGGCGACGCCCTAACCAGGTCCTTAACCGGGTCGCGTTAACTGACGGGTCGAAGAGATCGCGTGTTCGAGCGTGAGACCACCAGGCACCGGTCTAGGTGCATGCTAGTTACCTAGGAGGCAACGAGGCTCGACGACCTCGGGCGGCAGTGCAACACGAACCGCCGCGGCGAACGGCGGCTTGTTGAACGCTACCTCGCGATCGCGAAGGTGCGCACGTTTATACGTTGTTTACATTGGAGGTATTCCACCCGCCCGTCAATTACGTCTGTGTCGCAATTCATTGCCCAGCCTTTCGCCGAGCAGGTTTCGTTAAGCCTGATCGACCGTGTCCCCCTTGAACTTCGAGTTTCCGAGTATCGGTCTACTGATCTCAAGCCTCTGGGTCTTCGACGAACCGAATATTTCTCTTGGATATTTTTCCACGATCACAAGCATTCCTGGATGTCGTACGTAATGCGATCAACCTAAATTCTCGACTGCTTCGCTTGTCACTAATGTTTTAATCGTGCTTTAATGACAGATATACTGAAATATACTGAAAAAACTAAATTTTAATAAATATTTGTTTGAACTAACTGAATATATTTACTAAATGTAAACATATATTTATTTTTGGTACAAGAATTATTAATTTGATTTAATTATCATTTTTTAAGCAAATATCCATTTACTGTAAATAAACGTTAAGTTTTAATACTATTGAAAAGAATATGTATTAAAACTTTTTCTCAGTTCATTTTAATAAAGTTAAATTATGATTAAACGGAGTAATCAGGCCGAAGTTTTGAGACGTATTATGCCCTGATTTTGGACATGTATGCTGTCAAGGCATTTTTTTAAATTTCAGAGTTTTTTAAAGGTCAGAGTTACCTCATTTTTAATATTCGAGAAATATATATTCCACTATATAATAGACACTTAAACAGTCCACGGAAAAAACGATTTTGCTATCTAAAATGTGTGTCCAAAAATTTAAATACAAATCTAAAAATAAATTCATAAAAATAATCATAAAAATAATTCTATAGGTCAAACCGATTTTTAGAATGTCATTTTTTGCAGGATTGCTCTTCATACTTGAGTTTCTTATTCTAAATTTTTTGAAGAGAAATTTTATTCTATACAGTGAAAATTGAACCAGGCCTAAAACAGACACAATTTTTAATCTTTAAGAGTAACATTTCATTCTTCCAAATGACAATTTATTTTAAAAGTTTTAGAGTACATAATTATTTTTAAGATTCAATAAAATTATTTTCAAATTTGTAGACTGAAAGAAAAGACTAGCTGGTGCAACCAATTAAAATGCTATGCCATATTCAGCCAATCTTTTCTTCCAGAGTATCTATCTAAATTTTTAGATATTTCGTCAAAATCATTCTTTCTGTATATAAATAGTGATAAAGTTTGACAATTAGCTGGTTCTTAAAATTCGAAGAAACGAATTATTTCGAAAAATAGGTCAAAGAATTTAGGAGCCGTATAGGGGAATACATTTAACGAAGATAAACAAGACATATCCGGTTAAGGTAGGTCCGTATATAGTGGGTCAATATTAATGAATCAATCTGATAGAAACGAGGTGAAATAATGATTGTTTGATATGCTTTCGTGTTTCTCGCAAGTCTGTGCCGCGAGGATTTCAAATATCGAAAAGAAAATAGAATATAATCTTTACATGTAATAAAATATTTTATATTTTTTTTGTAGCAGAATTAAAAAAAAACAACTATTAAAACAAACTCATTAAAATACAAAAACTAAAAGAAACTTGTTAAAATATCCGTTCACAAATTTATTTTTCACAATGTTCAAGCTCTTCTTCTGCGTTAACCATTCTGATCTTATGCTTATACATTTTCTCAAATTAAATGTTTAATTCCATTAACTTGTTTTAGTCAAATTAACATATCGAAAGAGAATAATCGCGACTTTAAAAATAACGCAAATTGTCTATAATTTGACATTATAAATTTAAGGAGATATTAAACACTTCTTAAATAAAAAATTGAATTATTAATCTTGATCTCAAATTGATATTTTCGTTGAATTATTAATCTTGATCTTTATAGTCTCTTGAATAATAATTAATCTTGAATTCAAATTGATACTTTTGTTGATGTAACTCGACCTAACTATTCTATTCATTGAAATCTTCTATGAATTATTAATCTTGATAAGCTCTAGAGATTATAAATCGTTAAATGTTTAAACGCTGGAGACAAGTGTATGAACAGCTGGACTTTGAATGCTTCAGTAGATGATTTTCAAAGTTTCTCGCCTTTTTCATTTTCTCAATATCGATTATCAAAAATTCTTAATTAGATTAATACACTTCTCATGAAATCTTCTCTGTGCTCCGAAATTGGCTTAACGCTTTGAATTGAAACCTTAGTCTGAAATTCTCAGAGTCCATTTGGAATTCTCCGGACGGTACGATTCTTAGATTCGTAGACGACACTCCGTAAATTAATCCGGAAACGCTCGATTCGCGACCTCCGAGTTAACGTGTGAAATTACCATATCGCGCTTCAACGCACGCGAGAGATGATTTAATTCGCACTTCGGATTAAATATTGCGCGGCGAATTGTTCGCGTCTCTCTGTTCGCTTCCCTCGTTCACGCGCACGTGATCGAGATTTCGCAAATCCTCGCAACCTGGCGCGCGAAAATGTGCAATGATAATTTGCTTCCGACGTCGTCGTAATTCAAGGATCGCCGATCGCCGATATCAGGATCTACTGCAAGCGAATAAATACGCGCGAATAATTACAACTGCTCTCCTGCTCCAAGAACCATCGAGCGTGACCAACGTCGTCGTCCTACTTTCATGAACAATTGTCGCGAGCGCGCGCCGTCTATCGTTCCGACATTTATTGCCGCGCGTGATATCCCGCAATCGAGAAGGAATCTCTGTTGGAAAACACACTCGGCTTAATTGAAAAAAATAGATGCTTCGACTCTCTGAAACTTTTAGAGCGAAAATCTCACTCTGAAGACTATTACTCTTGCCTGTTTGTGCCAATGTAATTTTAATCTTGACTACCTCTTCATCTTTTTCTAGCTCCAATGTCCGTTTCTACTAAGTAGATTAACTTTAATCTCGATCCATTTTATCCTTCATCTCGTTTTAATTCTTAGAAGTAGAAAAAATGAAGAGTTAATTATAAACTAAGATTAAAATTTGATTATATTGGTAGAAACAACCGTAAGAATTAGAAGAAGATGAAGAATAAATTGGACTGAGATTAAAATTAATTTTATACATTGATGGAACTGGGTTTTAAAGGTTGAAAATTTAATCACTGTTTTTCAGGATTGACTTTATTTTCATTCTTTTAGAGTGAGATTTTACTCTAAAGAAATTAGAGAGGATCGCATGAAGAAACAACTTCGAAGAAAAGTTATTTCTTCTGACGGAAAGCCAAGGACAATTTTGAGAGAATTCGTGAATGATTCTAAAAGAATATCGTATATAATTCTGAAGAAAAAAATTGTCATAACAGCTTTTATTTTTAAGAATTTTTCAAATTTTGAAGATTTCTGAAAAATATTCTTTACGATTTCTTCTAACTTTATAAGTTTTCTTCGGATTGAATGAGAAATTTTACATTATTTTACAATTCATACGTATATATAGAGAATTATAGAAAAATGTAGATTTTTTCA
The DNA here is from genome assembly GCF_001594065.2 of Cyphomyrmex costatus. Classification (NCBI taxonomy): domain Eukaryota; kingdom Metazoa; phylum Arthropoda; class Insecta; order Hymenoptera; family Formicidae; genus Cyphomyrmex; species Cyphomyrmex costatus. Next base: position 1,025,003 of record NW_017275715.1, read on the forward strand.
AAGCATTATTGAAAAGAATTCCAATTCATATATTAAATGAATCCAATTTATTGATTAAAAATACAAAAAAAAATCGGAGAAATTTTCTAAAAGATTAAAAAATTATACAGAAATTCTACAAATTCTACAATTTATATAGAAATTCAGAAAAATTATCTAAAGAATTCTAAAAAAATTTTTTCTCAGAGAATAATAATAATAATAATTACCTGAAACTATAGGGAGATCGAGGATTTAGAAATCATAACAAATACATCTAAAAGACAATCAAGGAGATTTGCAATCTCTTTTTCGCAGAATATATCTCAAATAAGGTCAATCGATAAAAAAAATTTTACGTGCAAATTCTCTTATATCCTATTGTTTCATAGAATGCGACGTTTCAATGGTTTTGTTACAATTCTTGTTACACTGGCGAAGGATGACCATTCGCAATTTGCTGTTTGTTCATAAAACGACAATGATAATAACCGTAGCTGACCATTCTTTCCTGTCATTGCAGCAAATGTCCTCTCACACGTGAGTACACGTCAGCTGTATCTGCGTTGCACATTCCTGCCATCCGTCCGCAGTGGCTGTATTTTCTTCGATATGAATATTCATATTTCCTCGATCTAGGCTACACAACTTTTTAAAGCACAATAATGTCGTCGATAATATTTTAACATAAAGTTATTTATTTAGGACGCGCTCATCGCGGTTTAAAGTTTGAAATTTGTCATTAAAAGATCTTGCTTCTCATATTTATTATTCAATTCTTCCCTTCCCTTTTTGATAATTATTCTGATGTCTCCTTCGTTTTATAATTTTTTTATTTTAAATAATTCCGTTCCAGTCGATCGATGTTAGATTCTGACCTTAATCCAATTTTTCGCTGATTAAATTTATTCTCAATCAATCATGCATTAGGATAATCCGTAATAATTTTTCTCTCGTTATTTAAAATATGAAGTCAAAGCTTGAACTGTCTAGATTGCTGGATCATTGGAGAGATGAAATATTTTCACTTTTTTTCAAGGGTTGTATTTTCACTTTCTTGGAATGAGATTTTATTGCAAGAAATTTAGAGTGTAGGGTAAATCTCACAGTCTGAAGAGTGAAATCTCACTCTTAGGTCAATTTTCATCAAGATTAATTTTAATAACGGTTTAATTTAATTAAGAATTAGAAAAATATGAACAGTAAATTAAACCGAGATTAAAGTTAATCTTACATTGGTGGGACCGCGTCTCGAAAATGAAAATTGAATCACTTTTAAAATTGGAGAAAAATATTTGGTTGAATTAACTGACATTCTGATAGAAAATGACGGATCCAGAATTCTGGTTAAATCTACTAGATTTTTGGTGTTAAATTTACTAGAATTCTATTAAATTTAACTAGAATTCTCTAGCTCGGTCCACCAGCGAATTTCAGTTAATTCAACCAAATATTTTCCTCCGTGCTAAATTTTCACTCTTTAAAGTGACTTCGCTCTTTAAACTCCAAAGAATTTAGAAAGTAACTATTTTATAACAATATAATCGACATTCGTTACTTACATAATAACAAGCTTAATTACGTGTTCCTTATAAATAACATGTTCGTAATAATAAATTGCAAATATTTTTCCTCATACATGTCGTGCTTTGTATCATCATCGAAGCGACGCTCGAAGCAACGTAATGGATTTCGCATTGAAACAAGATTGCAGCTGACGTTAAAGGCATACTTGCGCGGTGCTCGCGAACGATGAAGAAATTAAACATAAGTAGGCCAAGTATGTAGCATGGCGGCCGTAAGAAGCAAAAGAAGAAGTCTCTTCACTAATCGCGCCGTTGCCAATTACGTTATCGTCAACTATTACGTCCAGGCTATTTCTGGATCGAGTGATGGAGTCCATCGTTCACAAGATCTCGAAGACGATTGTAACGTCTTATACTGAGGTTCATTCTCTTGTCCGGACCCTGAAAACCGGTTTCTCTCACGACTATTGTGTAATGCGCACAACGTAATTTTACTATCACGTTTCTCTTTCAAGGCGGCCTTGGCCTTCGCGTTCATCTCCCACGTATATAATATAATAAATCACCCTCTCACGGAAGTTGAAGCCTCGAGATCCCTTTGAATCCTATACAGCACGATTATGTTATCTCGAAATGAGATAACGAAAGTGAACAAATTCATTAGCAAGAAAATGTTCTACACATTGCAAAAGTGATTATAAAAAAAAATACGTTATCAGTCGAAAGATCATGTTTGAAATAAGTACTCTAGATAGTTAAATTTTGGGATCCAGTGGATTCTGTACCGACTTAGGTAAATGTTTGATCATTTTAACTTAAATATAAAATATTTCATATAAAAATTGTTGCCCATTTGAATTCGATAAAAGATGGAGCTAAAATCTTTGATTTTATCTGATGGTCCTCTTTAAAAAAAATCGTTTTTCGACTTTTAATAATTTTGATAACAATTTAATTTAATGTTATCACTTATTTGTCAGTTTATTTATAACCCCGAAAAACACCAACATGGCATTACTGTTTCAAATTCAACAATGTAATTATTACGTAACATGTGTTATATTCTATTTATACTGTTGAGTGTGAAATTATAATATCAACGTTGTGTTACTGTTAATTGGTGTTTACTGGAAATCGACAAATGAAATCCATATGGTATCATTATGACTCAGTATTCTAACTGAGAAGTAGAACAAAAAGTCATGATGACATCCAAACGACTTCAAAATAATTATTTAAAAAATCCTTCGGATCTGATTTTATTGGAACCGCATATTAAAAAATTCGTTAAATTCAATTGGTGTACACTTTAATAAGTAATAATTAATATAAAAATAACTAAACTCTTCTCTCTCTCTCTCTCTCTCTCTCTCTTCTGTCTAAATTTTTTCCAAATTTTGATTATTTTTTAACATTATTATATGTATATTGTAGGTACATCAGATATCAGATGATGTCGATAAAATTAAATAATTTTAACGTCTTCTTTGATGTAGGTATTACAACATAAAAAAAATTTGTCAAAGTTTGTCCAAAAAATATAAAAATGACAAATTCAGACACTATTGCTGCAATTTGATGAAAAGTATCTCATTTTGTCTGTAAGTATCCGAATTTGTACATTTTGACAATTTTCGGAGAAATTTAGAAGGAATTCGAACACATTTTGACTATACATTTCGGACAAATTTTTCCACTAGAGAACATATACAAGATATGAAGGAATTAAAAATCACTTTATTTCAATTAATAGTTTTAATGTCATTTTGACGTAATCTGTACTCGTCTACTTTGAGGATCTTCTCGCGAGGGACGCAATGTTCGACGATTTAAAAGATCCAACAGATAAACGAGATAAGAAAGAATCAAGTTTGAGACGCTGCGGGTCCGCGTTTCACCCGTTATCATCTTCTCGCTAATTATCGCGTTAATACTTCGCCGCGGCAGTTCTCGGCACGAATGAGCGCGAATACGCGCGAACACACTTCCGGTTACGTAATCGCCGTAGCGACTACATCGTTACGCTAGCCTCCTCGAGTTAGTAATAAGTTACATTCCGCGATGTCGTCAGCCGACGGCGAAATGTAGGTTTACGACGGTCCGCGGAACGCGAAAGGAAAATCGCTTTTCCACGAACAGATCCCTCGGCGTTCCGCGCCAGGATCGGCGAGAAATTCACCGTTGAAAATTTATTTCATGCGTCATTTTCCGAGAAATCCTGGAGAGGTTGAGGCGTTATCTAAATATATCGCGAAATTTGCAGTAGGTACTAAATAAACTGCGAAACCTATGCTACCATATATATGTAATTTGCTTAAAACTTGCTGCATTGGCAGATATTGTGAAAACAAAAGTATATTAAGTGTTATCTGCTGCTTTGAACACGCGCATTAAAATCTAAATGGAAAAATAAAATGTAAAATGTTCCTAAATATTATAAATATATATAGGTATTCTAATTTATACCCTAAAAATTCCCAGAAAATATACTCAGAAAAAAATTCTCGTAAAATAGGCCTATTCTTTTCAACTCTTCCACTTACCCCTTTCTTCTTTTTCTTTCCACTTTGGAAGAAAAAAGTTGAAGGTATAAGAAATTTAATTACAAAAGAACAAGGCTAATATTTCATAATATTTTTAAGAATTTTTGAAGAAAAATAAGTCGAAACGTTCCTATAAATTTAATGATTATAAAACTTGTAGTTTAATTTTTAATATATATGATTAAATAAACTAGTTAAAAAATTTCAAAAACCAATAAATGTGCTCGTGATTTTACCTTTCTATCTACATTTTTTGCTTAGCAATCTCGAACTTGGAAAAATTATATATTTAATTTAGAATTTTTTATATTTTAAATTTATATAGATTTCTAGAAAATACTTCTTGAACTTCTTTAGGATCTACGAATTTTTTTCAGATATTATAGAATGAAAAATCTTATCAATAGATTTTTCATAAATCTGAGAGAAAAGTATATGATATTTATAATTATAATTACATAGTAAAATAATTAAAATTGTAGGAGCTCCATTTTTTAAATTATTACTGTTACATTATTAATAATTACACAATAACAACTTTATATATTTATAATTTTACTAACTATAAAAATCAACGATTTTTCTATTTTAAATTATGACAATGTAAAATAATAATATAATAATAAAAGATCGAGATATGAATGGTAAATAAAAGAAACATTTTTAGTAAATGCAATCGCAATTACAGAATGGCGCACGAAATGTCACGCAATTTAATTATCTCGTTAAAATTATATTTGAGGAATAACGTTTTTTTTTAATTATATTAGCAAACTTTATACGTCATGGAAATTCTGTTAGGTGTGGCATCATTACACAAGTTGGAATTGGGCGGAGGTAAAGCGCACTAGATTGTGAAATACAACAAAGTGACACATAAAATGTGTCATTTATGTTCCATATATTACATTTATTTTTAACAAAAATTCGTAACGTTTCACCTCCGCCCAATTAGTGATACCACACCTAACAGAACTTCCGTGAAATACAGAATTTACTCTCACAGTTAAAAATCTCTACAAGTTTAATTAAAATGAAATAATTAAATGATATGATATTACATGCATCATCCTGTATAATGAATATAATTATTTTCTTACTATTCGCTTAATATTTTTCATATAATAATAATTAAAAGTGTGTAGAAAAAATAAAGAAACAATATTCACTTTCACAATATACAGTTGCGTGATCGCATATCACAATTGTGATAATCGTAATGCGTGTTGAAGCAATAATAACTTGCATGATTAAAACAACTATGTATAAATATATATAATAGTTAGCACTGAACATAACTATGTATATAATTATAGTTAAATTATGCATGGTAACTGCAACCATTTTTTTTCTCATATAATTAGTGGAGTATTTAAAAAAATTACATGTATAAAAATGTTAATAAAGGTGTAGCCAACATAGACTTTCTCAATTTTCGCGCGCGAAAAGCGTTACAACTTCTATTAAAAAATCTATAAGAAAAGTTTTGCAAAAAGTTATAAAATATTGAATTTGTGAAAAATTCGAAAACTTACATAAACATTCTATAAAAAATATATAAAGAATCCTAATTCTTTGCACATTTTCACCAGAATATCTTTTGTTATATAATTTATTTATCTGTGGTATATTTCATTGCCGATTTTTATATATTTAATGGCTCGTTTTACACCAAACATCGGTTACATCGTTCACCATAAAAACATACTCTTACGTAACCTTGCCATTCGGTATTTCATAACGCTTCTTACATTTAACATAAATCGAAGCTTTAAAAGAAATCTTGCACTTCCGGTTTAGACAATAGTGGTCTACTACATTCTCTTGATTTCCACATCGGACGTGGCTAATTCTATTTATTCGTTGGCAGAATTATCATCCTTATTATTATTCTTATCGCAGAAGCGGCGACTTTCACTGCATAATGTCCGCATTGTTGGTGTTGTTGGTCGCATCGTTCCTGGCTTCACCGAGCGTCCACGTGCTCGCACGCGATGTCGATTTCTGCTTCGCGGACGAGGATAACCCGTATCTGTACATGGCCACGAAGACCGCGTATCACTTCGTTCATGGTGGCAAGACCCGCTTCCAAACAGTACCGCGTAAGTACCGAAAGTCGAACTTGGACCTCTCGACATCGATCAACACCGATCCAAAAAACACACCAAGTCAAGAAAAAGACGTACTAAATGACGTACTTCAACGTCAAAATAATAATTTTCGGTTACAAAATTTGACTGTTTATTGATTTTAGGCATCCAAATAAAGTCATTTTGATGTGATTTTAATTTTTTGTTGATTTTTATAATGTTCCTTGGGGAGAAACGATCAATACTGCTCGAAATATTCACATTGAGAGAAAAAATTGTAATATTTGCAACTATAAAAATTTTCCTTTCAGTGAAAAAGAGTAGATAAAAAGAAAGATCAGCGAAACTGATACTTTTGATCAATATACTTGTAGTTTAAGGTTGTGAATATTTCTCCTTTTTATCTTTTTAATATTAAAATCAATAGAACAATCATCAGTTAGTTGAAAGAATTCATTTTGACACTTTGACTTGGAATCTTGAATAATAAAAAATTATTCTGTTTTAATTACACATAGACGATGGAAAATAAGGTGGTAATTATTATTAAACATTTCTATTCGACAGATTGTCGACCGGTGCAAATCTGGATGCTCGCGGCACACGGCACCCGTTGTCCGACTATGCACGAGATTGACAAGATCGTCTCTTTAGCTAATCTCAAAGAGCAGATACTCCAGAATCATGAAGAGCGCAGAGGTAAGTCAACCCTTCCTTTCTTAAGTCTTCTGTATTTTTCACTCTTCTTAACCTTTTCTTTCTCTTTTTTTTGTATCGTCCTGTATAAATTATATTTCAACTTTTTTTCTGCCATATTCTGTTAAATATCGACACTAATAATTTTTAGATCAATTTAAAATTTGTATCAAATTCAGCAATATTTCCCACGTTTCGTAATTTTACAATATTTAAATTAATAAAATAAAAGTGTAAGAATTAAACATACGTTTTAATGTCGAATATTAGATTCATATTATATGTAGATATATGATATTAATGTTTACTTGGCTCGTTAAATAAATATTTATTAAAATTTAATATATTTTTTCTCAGTGTAGGAATGATTAAAAATAACTCAAATTGATAAAGTTTGACATTATGAATTTAAAAGTATGCGCTTTTCTTCGCTCGATTTCTAAAATGCCTTGTTTATCGTGCAGAGGGTCACATGTGCAATCGAGATTTGGATAATCTGCGAAAATGGAAACCAGACGAATATTTGTCGTCGCAACGGGCGGAAGTCCTAACACCGCAAGGAGTGGAAGACATGAAGCTGTTGGCGAGAAGGTTGCAGAGCAATTTCCCAGAACTGTTGCAACCCAACTTTTACAACATTACATCCGCTAATTACAAAGTATCTCTTGACAATTATTTATTACGTCGATCGCTGTATAAATACGTCAATATTGGTTCTAATCGGACAATCTACATCTTCGTGTCAGATTTCAGAATAAAACTTCATTTATAATTTCCTATACCGTTTTGATTTGTCAAAAATGTTTCATATTTTGTGACGCATTTATAAATTAATAAAATTAAAATTAACAAAATTTAATTAATTTAAAAAAATTAATAAAATCGTCTACAGGGTTAATTAAATAGATACAGGTGTTAATTAAATAGATTTCAATTAAGTACATTAAATAAATATGATTCTCCATTAAAGAAAGCTTATCTAATTTTTTAAACATTTTCGCATTATACGTGACATATTTAATAATAAATGAATTTTATCCGAAATTCTAACACAAATTATAGATCGTCTAAAGTGGAAGTTAATTAACCAGATTCCATTAAGCAAATGTCAATAAGTATCGAGCAAATCATGAAGCAGCCGAGGCGATATAGAACACGATTGATTTTCAGTTCCGTGCTACTGAGGCTCGAGATAGCATGACATCTTTTATGGAAGGGCTGTTCGGAAGTAGATCTGCCGTATTACCGGAAGAGAGTTCCTTCAACGATACCTTACTTACTGTATGTATTTAACTGTTTTTTATTAGCGTATATAATTATGTTTTAATTATATACGCTATAAGAGATTTAAAATTTATAAATAAGGCAAAGGCATAATAAAATGGATTACGAAAAATTGTAAAATTGTTTCATGGGAGATACGCAAATATATGTATTTTTAAAAAATATTAAATAATTCTATTCGCAATATATTTTCAAATATTAATGCATGTTTTGTGTAAAATTTTTAATATTATAGAAAAACATGAATTAATATTTTAATATATCACAAATAATAAAAATCTCGCAGGCGTACAAAACGTGTGGCGTATGGAAAAATGAGGAGAAGGAGGGATCATTCGAAAATATGGAACGCAGCAAATTTGAGAATGGACCGGAGTTTCAGAATCTCCTAAAGAACGTCAGCAGACGAATCGGTTTTCTATACAATATTTCCGCTGGTACGTACAATCGTTCATTGTTCATTGTTAATTTATATTCGACAAATAGAATATTTTAAATACAAGATTAAATTGTTGAAATAAAAGCAAATTAAATTTGACTAATTACCGTTTCTATTAATGTAGATTAACTTTAATCCCGGTATATATTTTTCTTTAGTTTATCTTTAGTTCTAAGAATTAGAAAAAGATAAAGAGTAAATTAAAATGTGATTAAAATCAATCTACATTGGTATAGAAATGCTGAGTTGGAAAAAACTTCGTAGTGCTATAAACTTCAGAATTCAAACAGCTATAACTTTTTTTAAAAAATGAACAAAATTTAATTTTAAAAAAAAAGAGGTTCAAAATCTCTACTTTTGGTCTGTAATATTTTCAGATAAGATCGACGCTATGTACGACGCATGTCGATACCAGAAGGCCTGGTCTGTCACTGAACTTTCACCTTGGTGCGCCGTCTTCAGTAAAGAGGAACTCCGCATCTTGGAGTACAGAGAGGATCTCGACTACTATTACAAAGCGGGCTATGGGCGGGATATCAACACACGTTTGGGTTGTCCTCTGTTGCACGACATGATGCGACACTTCTGGTATTGCAACACAACGAGTCTCATTTCTTGCATTCCACGAATTATAAGACTTCTATTAAAGCTATCCTCTATCCAGTTTCATATTTTGAGCTATCAGACACGTTTCGCCTATAATCGCATTTATTACACAATATATAAATATTATTTTTTAAATGTCCTAACCCTAATATTTATTTTGAAATTTCTTGATATTCCTAGATCTACTATATTTTAAATTAATGTATTTTTTTTTTTTAAGTTAACGTAATTGAACGTTTTTTTTTTCATTTTGTAGGTCTAAATCCGAGGATAAGATTACATATTTAAAATTATGTAAATATCTACTCCCAAAAGAATAACTCACTAAATCGATCGAGAGAAATGACTTTATTTTGACGTCAAAATAATGATCTTTGGATACAACATTTGTTTATTGACGTTAAGAATCAAAATAAAGTCGTTTTAAATTTCTGTTGACTTTTGTGTGAATTAGACCCGCAAATCCTAAGTAAAAGTAAGAAGAAAAGTCGCTAAAAGACAGTGCTTGGAGTTTGAATATTAGACTATACTTTGTAATCTAATAAGAAAGAAAAAATGGAAAAGCTCAGATATGTTTTTTTATCAGGAATATAGCACGTGATGAGATGACAGGCGAGCCCGCGGGTATCTTCTACTTTAGCGACATCGTCAGCCTGCAAAATCTTGTAACCACGATGGGCATAAATGAAGACCAGACACGACTGACTGCCTACAATTACAAAGAGATGGCTAGACGTCAATGGCGCACATCAATCATATCGTCCTTCGCTGCGAATCTCATTGCAGTATTTTACAAGTGAATATACACGTCCCTTATCCTGCATTCGTTAACTGTTATTTTGATTACTTATTCGAAAATAATTTATTACTATTTATTTCGATTCAATCGATTTTACTGTAAAATCAATTGTTTGCTATAAATTGGAATATCTATAATAATATATTTAGTCTTATAATTACAAATTCATAAATTTTGAAATTTTTTGTTTATATATGTATATATATATCGATTTTTTACTCCATTAACTTCACTATAATTTTACTTATTTTACTTACAAATTGTATTCGTATTTTTATAATATTACTGATATTTAAAATGTTTTAAGTTATGTCACAAAAACTATCAAGTTAAGATATCTTAGGTTGCTCTAAAGTAAGCAAATTAAATAAAAACTATTAATAAAATTTGATTTGACCATTTAACTTTAATATAAAAAAATCAATTAAATTATTTTTAATAAATCAATTAATTAGTATTGAACTCTGCTACACGCAACGAAGATTATTTAAAAATTTTAAATAAAGTATCAACAAATTCTAACTCTTATAAAAAATATATTACAGATGCAATGACAGTAATAATCGCAATAAAGTGATGTTTTATCTCGGGGAGAAACCAGTGCGGTACGAAGGCTGTCAGGTTGGTCTTTGCGATTGGGAGTTCCTGAAGAGCAAGTTCGGTCAGCTAGCGTCAAATTGCAAGCTGGACGTCTGCTGGAATACGAACGGAGCTACCTCCAGCTTTCCTAATTCTATAGCCATCCTATTAGCGTGCTTTATTGTTCTAGTCCGTCTTGGTTACCGACAATTGTAAATACCTAAGCTTAGTTTTACAATACTTTTTTTTAGCGTTACATCGTAAAATACTGAGTATGAATGAGATCTTCAGTAGCCTTAAATTAATATATTTATAGGAGACTCCTGTTTTCCATAAAGTAAAAAAAAAAACACGCAGAAAATTAAGGCGTTAAATTGTAGCGATTGTACCGCTTTTAGAGCTGTGTTAATTTTTGTGACTTTAAATATATATTAAACGCATTACGATGTATACAATATATGCAAATAGTATATAATATGTAGTAAGTAATAGTATATAATATGTAGTAATAACGTTTAATCTGTCTTTACATAATTTATGCCTACATTTTATTATATATTTTACGCCTAAGAATTATAATATAAAATTATTGTTATAATATTATATATTTCTTCCAATTTACGATAATGTTCTAATGTATTTTAAAATATATATTTATTATATTTATGTTTTATTTATATGCGTCCATTATTATTTTTATTAATTATCTACAACACAATCAGAAATACAGTTACTCGCAAATCAAGATAAGTATGGAACGTTGCAAAAAATATGTAGGACTGTCAGTTATTAGCGTATATTTCGCATATTAACTCCCTAAAATACACAAATTTACAAAACTACAGGAAAATCGCAGAAAGGGAGTATTATACATATACATAAATAATAAAACATTTAAATCCAGTTTTCATAATTTACAACTGATTAACTCTTAACCAAGATTTAACTTATTCCTTATCTCTTTCTATTAGATCATTAAGTATGAAATGTCCGTTTTTCGTATTATTATTAATACGAAATGTTTACGCGTTTTTAAAAATATTTGACAATTGTACCATTCAATAAAGCAAAATTTCAGTTTTAATAATCTGTTCTTTTAATTGTGTTTGTGACGATTTTTAATGAAGTTACAAATAATTAAAGTCAAAATGCTTCTTTTATTTAATCAGCGATAACAAAAAATCAAGAATAATTTTAAAAAATGATTTGTTGTAGGAAAAGTTTTGAGCTTTTATGTTAGAAAGTCAAATTTATTTTAAGTGCGTGACAAGTCTACAAAGTAAGAAAAAAATTTCATTTTATCTTGTTTATAGTTTTTTATAAAAATTACTAAACTCACAGAAACTGATCAAAAAATATAGCAGCCTTTTGAAAATAGAGCTTTAAAACTCTTTTTTTTTTTTTTATTTAAATTTCGTTTTTTATGGAGTTACAGCTGCTATTAATAGTAATAAAAAAATCGAACATTTTGTACTTAATAACGTAATAATTATAGAATTGGAGAAAAATGAGAAATAAGTTAAACCTCGATTAATAATAAGCTTTCTCCAATAAGCCATTACCTAAACTTTAAATAAGCTATAAGAAATTAACTACTCATAGTCGATTATTCTTCTTATATTCGACTATAATTGATCAATTTCTTATGACTAAAGACTTAGATAATGACTTATTGTACAGAAAGTCCAGATTTACAATAAATTTTTAAACCTTATGCCATAAGAAATGGACGAATCACAGTCGATTATTTTCCTCGTATTCGACTGTAATTGGTCAATTTCTTACCTTCAATATCTATTGTAGATCATTGTAGATCCAGATTAACGCTCATTTCCACTAATATAAATTAACTTTAATCTTGATTTAACTTACTGTTCATCTTTTTTTAATTTTTAGAACTAGAAAAAAACGAAGAGCAAATTTAACCGAGATTAAAATTAATCTACATAGGTGGAAATTTAACAGCAATTAACCGTCAATAATGAAACTGAACTCCACTATATGAGATATCCGCCAAATATCTTCAATCAAACTACGATTAACTTAATCTAAGATTAGCGATATCTTTACTATTTCGTTATAGACCTCGAATAGAATTAATAATCTTATATTGTATGTACTTACATGCAGCTAGAAACTTTCCGGGCAATTACTCGCGACTCGCGGCGATGACTTAACCTAACCTAACTTCTCCATGCATGACGTCAATCACGGCAACGCCAGTGTCGCCAATCCAGTTCCCATAGCACTCCAGCAGTTCAATTCCTACTTCTTAAGATATAAAAATCGTGTCCGACTTTTGCAATATGTCCACGTAGGATCCGATCTTCCCGTCCCGGAAGAAAGAACCGTTTGATATAATGACTTCGTAGTCTCGAGGTGAATGTCTTTGCCAATTATCGCGCATGATTCGCGTAACGATCGTAACGATACCACTCCGAAATTCAGTGCTGTTGGAAAGCCGTGATGAATTTTCCATGTTTCAATCGTTGCTCCGTTTGCTTTCTCGAATATCGAAGCTAACAATTACAGCCGCGCGGTACATTATACCCCACACGGCATGAAATATTAATGTAAATCAATTTTTGAAATATTTTAATAAAATATTTTTCAGAGAGGGAGAAAAGAGAGAAACATTTTGTAAATATTTTAAAAATAATTTAAAATGTTGCGTTGAGGTATTTCACCAAAATATTTTAGAAATATTGTACAAATATTGTAAGAGAAAGAATATTTTTAAAACTCTTTTTGGACATATTTATATTTAAAAAATAATTTATATGAAAAATTTCTGAAATATTTCATACTGCATGGGACATTTTGATGCAAATCTAACTTGCACTTGAATTGAAGCATTCCACAATTTTCTATCTCACTCAATTATTTTTACTTATCTCACATGTTAGGCCCTTGCAACTGTGGATGCAAGAAAATTGCTAGATCATGAATATTCTGTTTCACAGGTCTGTTTTTACTCCTGTACTAGATCACTAAAGTTTTCTATTTTCCTTTAGCTAAATATCAAACATACTTGTTTCACTTTGAGTTCCAAAAATGTACTGATTCAACAGAAGAAAGATCTACATATAATAACTTGTATTATTAATCTACTACAAACTTGACTGTTAACATAACTTTAATTCTCATGCTTCAGAGCCTTTGATAACTAACTGATGTGACCATGGCCAGTCCAAAAACGCGACGAGTGCTAAGTGAATTGAAGCCAAAGGACGAGAACAATGTAAGCTTGATTGAGAGCAAGATGAAAAGTATATCAAGTATTTTCTCTTCTTTTATAAAGATTAGATTTAAGTATTTATTGGTTTTAGGATACATTTTAGTCAAATATATAATTAATGCAAATCTTTTAATTTCAATTTCTATATTTTTAGTAAATGTAATTTCTATTGTTTATCTTAGCACTTTGTGTGTGTGTGTGTGTGTGTGTATAGAATTGACATATCACTTATTTGTTATAACAATGCCATAACTCAAAAAATAATATTTTCTAGAAAATAAACATTTCAATGTTTCTGAGTTGATATATAGTACATTTATTTTTTATTAATATTTAATTATTTGCTATTAATTAAAAAAATTAAGTTAATTAGCATCTTGCAACTGACTTCTTTACGATTGTGAGATTTATACATGTTTGTGCATTTTGTAGAAATGTTTTGAATGTGACAGCCACAATCCACAATGGGTATCCGTGACATATGGCATTTGGATATGTCTAGAGTGTTCAGGTAAGCATCGTGGTTTAGGTGTGCACTTATCGTTTGTCCGTTCTATCTCTATGGACAAGTGGAAGGATGTAGAACTGGAAAAGATGAAAGTCGGTGGCAATAGAAAAGCCCGAGAGTTCTTTGAGAGTCAACCCGACTGGGACGAATCTATGTCCATTTCACAGCGTTATAATACAAAAGCGGCGGCGTTGTACAGGGACAAGGTAAAGCAATTTATACACTTATATATCACCGAGTCCATTAAGAGTCGCGTCATTCGTTAAAAAATATTTTTCTTTGGTTAGATCGCTACATTAGCGAGAGGAGAGCCTTGGAGTCCAAGTAATTCAATGGCAAAGGATTTCCAGCCTTCAACATTCATTAAAAATAAACAAGATTACTCTTACCAGAATGACTCTTATCAAAATATGGACTCGAATAATCTAAAGATGCAGACGGAATCGTTCTTTGTGAAGAAACAGAATGAAAATGCCAATCGTCCAGAGTAAGTCTATATTCTGACTTTTATTTTCTGTATCAAGCATTATGATACATTAATATATTATAGAACATGGAACAATTAAAAGTACAAATAAATTGAAAATACGAAGATTCAAAAAACAAAAAAGTAAACAAATTTAAATATGAGAGTATTTTTTATGAGAAGCGAAAAGTGTAGAAGTAATTATAATTACATTATCGTTATTTTAGTCATATCCCTCCTAATCAAGGCGGTAAATACGGTGGCTTTGGCTATCAGATGGATCCACCACCCAAGAGTTCGTCCCAGGAATTGTTCGACACTGCAGTATCATCATTAGCGAGTGTACAATTTTTAATGTTTACTAAATGTGTAATTTAAAGTTAACGAATTAATCTATTATTTATTAATATTTCAGGGATGGTCAATATTCTCTTCCTCGGCGTCAAAAATAGCAAGCAAAGCTACCGAGAATGCAATCAAGATTGGAGGACTTGCGACACAAAAAGCAAGTATACAAATTTCGAGAAAGACTCAAGTGTAAATTAAAAATTAAAAATTTTACTTGTTCTCTTAAGAAATATTAAAAAGAACAACATTTGTAGCTTATTTAGGTACTTTTTTAACTAGTTTATTTATTTTTACGCACTCATTTATCTTCGATTGTTAAAGTTGCCATGCATAAATTTATTTGAGAGCGTAAACACGATTGATTAATTGTCATTATTTTCTTAAATTTATTTGTATTATTCTCCTATCGAATTTATAATTCTTATTTTCAAGGCATACTTTTATTTCGTTTTTTTTCTTTTTTGTTTGTATTAAATCATTAGGTTCGTGATGGCACATTATTAGAGGACGTAGGAGCCCAGGTCAATCATTTGGTTACAAAGGTATAAATTTTTTTCGTTTGCTTTTTCTGTTCTTTACTCATTTTTTAGTTCTTATAAAAAAAAAATATATATATAAATAGGTAGATGTTTTATTAAAAATCAAGAAATTAAAGAAAGATAATATATAGGTTGGGGATATAACTAGACGGGGAGGATGGGGTGATATTGCTGGGACCAATTCAGCGGAACAACAGAGGCAATACGATTCCACAGATCGATATCAGTATTCCTCCGATACGTATCAGAATAGCGATCTGATTTCGAATCGCTCCAATGAAAAATCATCTCTTGTAAGAAGCTCCAGTTCAAAGTATGTGCTTTTTAAGTTTCTAACACATACAGAAAAATTTTTATTAATTAAGTTAAAATACAATCGATTTATTCAAAATTCATTCCTTGCTTATTTAAGAAGTAACATTTCTACTGGAGATTCCTCCAATACCTCGAACTGCGATTGGGATTGGGGCAACGACACGAAACAAACGAGCAGTAAGACTACGGTAACTTCAAAGAGACAACCTAAGGCGGAGAAAAGAGAAGAATCATTAATCAATTTCGAAACGGACAATAAGGCACAACAGAATTGGAACTCAAAAACGGAAGACGACGCATGGGAAATACTAAATAATTAACCCTGATATGATTAGCGCGAATTAGGAAATGAGGATATCAGTATATGTTAATTTTAAAGAGAATTAAAGAATGGATACATGCACTTATATGAGATGTGTTTCTTATGAAGTGACCTATTTTCCTTGTAAAATAGGATACAATTTTGTTCAGTATATATATAATTCATAATACAATAAGTAACAAATTACACAATTATTATTATTAACGTATTAACTGTAGAATATAAAAAAAACAATAACTGTACAATATAAAAAAAACAACAATATAAAATTGTAAATTATTTCCAAGTCTTACAATCCTTTTTGAGATCTTGAATATTTAAACTCCAAAACTTCTTAAAAATTAAAGAACTTGGAGATTTCAAGAGATTAAAATTTTTAATTTGTAATTTTTAGATCTAAGATAAACAGTTTTTTGCTGTTTTTGTTCTATGCAGCATCATTCCTGAAATAAATGGTACGATTATTTAGATAGCCATGTCACTATAAAAATTAATCCTCAGATACTCAAAACATTAAAAAATGTCATAACATTGTAAATGCGAAGTCGTTTAAGGATTTTTATATTTTTCGATTGCGTCATTGTTGTACACACTGTGTATTATAAAATATATAATTACAAAAACAATAAAATTTTATTTTAAAAAGTGCATAAGAATATTTATTCTATAACGAAAATACATTCGATGATAACAATATAATTATTAAATACAGATGGATGCAATTTACACCATCATGTATAAAAAAATGTATAAAAATCCATTTAAAGTCTAATCATAACAGCGATATATAAGGATTAATATAAATAATTTTATACTAACTTTTTTCGTGAATATGTTCTTCTGACTGGCGTTCTGCTGTAGATATGTATTTGACTTAGATATCTTAGAAGGTCCAGTTGTTTGTTCGGCCACACTTCCTCTATTAATTCTGATAATAATCTGTGTAAAACGGTCGCAGAATTACTAGAAAGCTGCGGTGCCGGCTGATTCGTCATCATTTTATAAAGGAAGTGATACACTTCGCTAAAAATTATGCATCAATTATCATCAACTATTTAGTAATTTTATAAGTATCTAATATAAAGTAGATTTAATTAAATATAATACATTACATATATACTATTTTAAATATACATATACAGAATATTCGGCAATAGATGGGACAAAATTTAAGGAATGATTCTAGATAATAAAATAATGAAAAAATAGAGAACAAAATTACGAATTGTCTTCATTTTTTAATCATAAATTTTTAAATATTCACATAAAAAGTACCTAAAATACGTAAATATTTAAGCATTTATGATTACAAAAACAAAGTCAATCAAAATTTTGTTATCCTTGATTTTATAATTTTCTAAATGTTTAATTATTTACATAAAAGTGCTGATAATGCATGTGACTGTTTGTGTGTATGTGTGTGCAAATATTTATAATTAAAAAAACTGAACCAAATTTGCAATTTTGGTATTCTTAAATTTCATCTCAATTTAATATCTAAAATCATACACTCCTTAAATTTTGTCTTATTCTTGTTGCTAAACATTTTATATATTATATATACATACATTAAGTAACAATAGAATCATGTTATAGCAGAATAATAAAACTAATAAAATTAAATATGAATAAATAATAAAAGATACATGAGCCATACAATATTGATACATAAATGTTACATATCAAGAAACATATCACTCTTAATCAATGTAACACAAAATTTCCATACTTTTTATAATAATAAAATTTACATACATATAGCATTCTAGGATTATGAGAAGGTTAATGCTGTCTATATCATACCTAAAATCACATTCTATCTTCTTCTGAGGCAATGACTGCTGTTCGTATAATGCAATGAATAACAATGCCATAGGTATATTATATTCAGATTCTTTGAACAAATTACTGTGTAACCAACCAACTACCGAAGGCTTGTCCTTAAGAAAAGTCTGTGTCAATTTGAACGCCGAATCAATATTAGATCGACATTCGTCCGTAGACATGCCCAGAACGCTACTAAAAGGAAGATTCTGATGTCCATATTTAAAGAGATCATTTAATACCGTGATCATATTCTCTTTACTACCAAAAGGTAGCTTCTCCCTTTTAGCGTTACTCTCTTCGTTATCATTATCATTTTTCTCCATTTTAATGGTTGCTCCACTAATAAAAGATTTCTGACATACTGCAGAAATATAAAAATATAATTTAAAACTCAAGAAATGTTAGTAAATAAATAAGTCATATATAAATAATGAGAACTAATTAAATAGAATAAATAAATTCAATTCAATTTTTTTCAGCAATAACGCTCGAAAATCAATAAGAGACTAGATTGACTTATGTCGTCTTAAGAGACTGTACTTAAAATGATATTAAAGATGAGAACTGCCCTGAGAAAAATGTTTTGATGGTATCGACAAAACGAATTCTTATATTAATGAGAATTTTAGTTATCGTAATAAAATTTCTGGTTGTTCCAACTAGAACGTTTGATAGATTTAGACACTATAAATACTTGGATTTATATCTTCTTGATTGAATTTATCAAAATTTCAATTAATACAATAAGACTTTCCAGTGCATGAATATCAGGACCAGGTTAGGATTCTTACCAAGAGTTTCTCCTCGAATTTGCAATGTACCTTTTAAAAAACAAATACGTTAAAATGTGTACTTCAACTTTATCTGTTAATTATTATGCAAATGATGAACTGTCACAATCGTAGTTACAAGATAACGTTTTTTTAATAACACGTATTTCACTCGTCGTTAGTCGCGGTCGCGCTCCTAAATTGTTGTCATGTCATTACTCATTACTTCATTAGGCGAGTTGGAGACGTTGGAGTTCAAGATCATGGTATAAGAAATACCATGTTCAAGATGACAAAGAGGCTAGGTACGCTTGTCGAATGATCGAGTATGATTGGTTGGATCTATAAGTAATAACCAATAATTAGCGCCAAGTGGACAGCATCCTTTATCTGCTATTCCGAGCCAGAGACCCTATTTTGTAACTCGTTAAGCAGTTAACGACATCGTTGCGCAGCTTTTTATACCATAAGATATCTGTATTCCGGATCTGTATTCCCGATCAGAATCGTGTATTCCGGTGTAACTGGTATCTGATAGGTTAATATTTTAATATCTAATATCTGTTCCCCATTGTGCGCAGGTCTTAAAATTCTTATATTTAACATCTGTTCCTAATATTTATCCTATTGTGCGCAGCCTTTAGCTGTCCTGTGTTCGCACGCAAAGAAGCCAAGTTGTGTTTATTTACGTGTTTACATCGTTTCAGCCTTCAGCTTTTGGGAATAAGACGATCCCTTTTTCCAACGGATGTTTGACCTTCTGTTATAAAACTGTCCAACCTCGACGAGTGAGTATTTGAAACGCGAGGGAAAGAAAATGTCTTGTTTAAATAGGTAAACTGTTTTTAGTTATAAGAAAAACCTGAGAGAAATTAACCTCCGATTCATGTTAGAGGTTATTTTTTTTCATCTATCTGATTCTCTAAGGAAGCTTCATTAAACATAGACGTTCGTTTTCTCTTAGAATTATAAAATAGCTCGTCTCCAACAACGTGTCTCATTTTTGAAACGATCCTTGTATAATAAATTTTAATTATTTAATAAATATCTAATATACAATGATTTAAAGAGATTTCGATTCACAGAGTTTTTATCATTTTAAAATTAACATAAAACTTAAACTTATAAATATTTCATTTAAATGTAATTATAAAATAACTGAGAGACCTTTGCATAATTACAATTTGGACAAAGAAAAAGAGCTGAATCAATCTAATTGATTCCTTAAAAATATATTCTTAAATTTATCGCTTTGAAAGATTGTATATTACATCGATTTTTTTAAATTGTTACGTATTATGAACATTTCTAATACTAATATTTGGTAGATAATATAAATGCATATTTATAATTATTTATCATATATAATTGTATGATTATATTAAGAATATATTCTTGATATAATTATTACATTAATGATATATTCTTAGTTCAATAATTTAAAAAAATATATGTGCAATATATATTATATATATATATATAAATTCACAATATAATATAAATTCTTTAAATTATTAAATATTATATACATTTTTAATATATAATTATCATATATTAAGGATATTTTAATATAATAGTTAAGTAAACATACGTAAATGTGTGTACATTTAATAACTTAGTTATTTATACTTAAAAAACTTCTAAGCACAATAAAATTTATTCCAAAAATGACAATAAGAAAAATATTTATTATAACGCAAGTACGCTTTGCTCATTCCTAGAAAGGACCGGAAGCAAGCCAGCATGCCGGAGCCTGTGAATCACCAGGTAAATGCTGCTCGTAAGACATTCCAAACTCTCTATCAGATCTCCAAGCTGCTGAACACGAATCTTGATCCAACTACCTTGAGCATCTGCGTCAGGCTATGTGAGAACGGGGTAAATCCACATGCTCTTGCAACTGTGGTAAAGGAACTTCAGCGAGAGGTCAAGGCAATGAACGACGGACAACTGGAGTCTTCCACCAGCAAGACTAACACGACCAAGTGAATACAAATTAATATGATGCTATTGTTACCTTCCCATACCCTTTACAGAATTTATCTTGCGTTATTCAAAAAATGTTCTCAAATATAGATAGTATACACAAGATATTTGATTTATTACATGAATAAACTAATAAACATACAATATAAACTTAACATTTGATATAAACAATTTGGTTCTTGTAAATAAGGTAGAAAAAGGAAATTTCTTGAAAGAATTTCTAGTATAAAAAATAGATAAATGGAAAAACGTTTCAGAAATTAATGCATGGAGCACATGAGATTACAACTCCTTTTTCGATCTCTTGGCACTAAGCTTTTTCATCGACTCATCGATTATAATGCTTTGTCCCTGGAAAGAGACAGATGTTATTTTATTTCTCACACAAGAAAGTTTACGAACGCCCTAAAATTTTGTCAATACATTATTACCTCTGGTAATGGTGGATAATATGACTGTCCATCGATCGTGATGAATGCTACTTCAGAATGCTGTAGTAAATAATTTTTACCCTCGATAGCGTGAGCTCCGTCATGGAACATGAATATGTAACGTTTATTTTCAATTGGATATCTGTACAGCAAACATTTTAAATTTTAACTAATCTTTATTCTTGGAATACTTTTAAAAGTGCCTGCATATATCTTGTAACAATGGTGTACCTTTCTATAGTGATATGATGGTTTTGTAGGCCAGTTTGCCAAATACGTGTCATGACGTCAGCTTGCTCCTCTGAGATGTTTGGCTGAAGATCTATGAACATCATAACACCTTTTCCTTTTTTTGTCACTTTTAACATACTCTCTGGATTTTTTATGTCTAGCTGCGATGAATCGTTAAAAAAAAAACGAATAAATTTGTATATTTGTGCATGTCCTTAATCTTCTACCAGCAACATGAATTTTTACTTTTCCTTGGCAACAAAAAGGTCTTCAAGAAACATATCAAACTTTTTATTGTACTAGATTATATAAAAATAAAAAAAATTCGTACACATTTGTCAAAATTTTAACAATTGTGTATACTTATCAAAACTTTAAAAAACGAGTTTTTTAATCACAGATGTTGAATTATATATATTTTTTACAGATTTAAATTTATCAAAATTTATTGTACAATAAAAAAATTGAATATGTCTTTAAAGTCACATTGCTAGCAGATGATTAAATAATGGTTTCAGAGATTTTCATGTGAAATAGTATATTACCTTGGATACATCTATTTTCGGAGCAGGTCGCAAGTGTTCTGGCAACTCGTCTGGCTCCAGGGGATCATCATTTGCCTAAGATATCACATTAATAAAAAATTTGTTTGCATTGCTTGTCTTATTGATATAACAGTCACACAGAGACAAAGAACAAATGTTTTATCTGAGAATTCAATGACTGAGAAAAGAATGGCCATACTTCCCACTGTTCCAGTAAACGTTCTGCTTCAGCGTCCGTCAAAAACATCATATCCTTGTCTTTCCACGATTTCGCTTTTTGCTTTTTAGTATCTGATGTGAACACCATCACAAAAAACGCAAACAGGCATAGAATAATCCTTGATTTCATTTTGCAAATGATGAAAAATCACGTTTTTACCACGATGATTTATTGTGATGTGCTATGAACATCACAGGTATGTTTCTAAAAATTCAAGAGAACCCTCTGTTCAAATCAAATTAACAGTTTCCATTTAATTTGAAATTTTCGTTCAATAATCGAAAATTGACTGAACATTCTGTGATATTCCAGTGTCACAGAATCAATCATATTAACAATTATAACAAGTATATTCCGACATTCTTCAAAATGTAACATAAGAATTTAGCTAAACACTACAATTCAAGCAGTTTAAATTTAACAATATATAAAAAAAAAATAAATACAAGTAGAGAAACGATCTATTACCTTCAGTCAAATCTTGTAATTCCACGATAATACATCGAATCAAACTCTATATTACCAGAACGCGCGAGCACTGCAACTCTGACCAGAAACCTGAGAGAGGACATGAAGGCCTTTTTTCTGTAACCGCAAATGTTGCTGCGCATTACTGCCCCCTGAAGAAGTAAATGTGAACTACCCTACAAATATACTTTTGCTGTGTTTCAAAATTTACTGTCAGACTATTCTAAAATTTACGTAACGTGCACTATATATTTTCAGTGTGGCAATAAATTTTGGAACACAGCCTCCTTTATAGCGCTTCGGACCAAGAAATGTATAAAGCCAGCCCTGTGTCCTGATGCTAGAAATCAGTCTAAAATTTCAAATGAAGAAAATTGACCAATCACATATTGGTCGCGTGACCAAATGCCTCCTGCTGAACGTAGCCAATATAATGGCTCCAGCAGCACACTGGACGTGGAAACGCTTGCCGCGCGGCAAAATCTGACGCGGTAGCCAATGAGCTTACAGCTCCTAACGTGTTCATTGGCTACCGTGTCACATTTTGCCGTGCCGCAAGCGTTTCCGCGTCCAGTGTGCTGGAGCCATGAATACGGTGCTCAAAGGACTGCGTTCGGAAACATCATCCGAATACTCCCATGCATCGTCTTATCCTTGTTCAACATGAATGAACAACAAGGATAAGACGATGCAGATAGGGAGCACTCGGGAAAGGTTTCCGAACGCAGTTCAGTGATGGCAACGACGGCGGATGATAGGTAGTATATATATATATATACATGGGTGCATGTAGAACTTCAAGTTCGGGTTAAATTTCGGACTTCAGAGAAGAATTCTGTTTTGCTTGTGTCCTGTGTTGTGCAATGTTATGTCGTTTGTTGTCACAAGTCTAACGAATGTTGCATGCCGGTCCAACACATCGCACTACTCTCAAAAAGGAAAAACAAAACGCGTCAGTTGTGCGCGTATTTATGTACACGAGCAAGTATGCATCCCGGCTATCCCGCTTTACCCTCTCATCTTGACTCGCGCTCGCGATCTCGAAATGAGCATAACCTCCAAATTCAAGTGCTGGTTTACGCAACGCACTTACAATTACAAGGGTACTTTTCTTAAGAGCGACGATCGCGGTTTCGTGAATTTACTCATTTAGAACGAGAAGCAATAAGTAGGAACGTAAATGACTGTTTGCCTTAACGACAGTGACGTTGTTTACCAGTAAAAGCTGTCATTAATTACGATCTTAATGACGTTAATTTTTACGTATGTATTGGTAAACACCTCGTAGTAATTATTAAAATGCTATCATCGTGTGTATCAGAATAGATGACTCCGTACATGAATTTTATTAAAATTTATTAATGTTTGAAGTATGTTATTATATAAACATGTGTATGTATATGTGTATACATGTGTGTATACATATATGCATATTGCATATGTAATAAGTTTGGAAGTTAATCATATTTATCACCTTCGAATCGATTATATATGCTTTGAAATCAGATGAACATTGACTTTGTTCAACAGAGAAAGTAACTTTGCAACTATTGTAAAATTCTTTAGTATGATTGATCTTGCCCTTATTTTCTCATCTAAATGTATAAACCAATCATACTGAAGAATTTTACAATAGTTGCAAAGCTGCTTTCTCTGCTGAAAACAGCCATTATAAAAGTGAACAAATTCATTAAATATTGACTAATAAAATTGTAGATATTTTAGAGGTTTGCTTACTTTTGTAATTTTAATTCCGTTTTAAAATACACAATAGACTCGTGTTTATGTTACTTGCATTTTTCATATTCTGTATTTGTTTTCTTTTTGAAGCTTTAATATATATAAATCTAATAATTATAATATATATTTATGTACAAAATTTTTTGAAAATTTCAAACAATCTACTGACAAAATATTTAAAACATCTGAATATACTGCTTTTAATTAATCATATGTTTAAGGTATAAATTAATTTAAATAATTAATCATTTATCACAATAGGATTATTTGTTTTAATTATATATATATATAATATATATAAAAAATATATATATAGTTATAAGTATATAAATTACATAAAGTATGCACATATACATAGGAAATTATATAAAAAATCAAGTATTTATGTGTGCATGCATGCGTGCGTACGTGTATACATATATATATATATATTGACATTTAATTAAAACATTTAATATACTTTTAACTAACGCACTTATTAATCTTAGTATATTTTTATAGATATTGACCATGATTATTCAACAACAATAGTCGAATTGAATTATCCTTGGGAATGTCTGTCACCAGTGAGCCAAATGATTATGGGGAAGTGATGTCCCAAGGAGTAATCAAGTCTATTTTTATGGAAAATGAACCAAAACCATATACGTCTTTATTAAACCATGAGAGTATTATGAAAAATCTGGTAAAGAATTAGATAGACTTGATACATTTTTATAGTTTTTTATAATTAAAGTAGTGTATATTTTTTGTACTTAAAGTAAAATAGGTATATATAAAATTCAATGAAAACAAAAAGTTTTAGAAAAACAAGTACAAGAAAAAAGTTTTTGTACAGCGTGGTTCAACAATAAAAAATAAATCTTTGAATTAAGATCAATCAATACCACTGTATTTACAAGATTTCCATCTATTTTTTGTAGACCATCAATGAAGAGATAATTGTGAGTACTAATGGGCATTTGTCAGACAAAGTTGATTGTCAAACCCAGCCTAGTGTGTACTTCGAAGAGAATTTGGAAACTTGCAACGATACACCTACCAGGTTTGAGGAATCCATAAATATGGGTCCATTGTCAGACGAATCGTCAATTACCAAAAAATTGGATTGTGAAAGTGTTGAGACACCTGTTTCAAAGGTACATATTCAAAAATCGGATACTTATTTTTGATGATTAATATTATTGTACTTCGCAGTTTTTGCACAGACAATGTAATAAAAGGACTTGAGCCAAACTAAATTTTAATCTTGTTAAACAGTAAATATTATCAAGATAACCATTGAAATTATCCCTTACCTATATTTTGATGGGCTTTGGATTTGT
Source organism: Cyphomyrmex costatus (assembly GCF_001594065.2). Lineage (NCBI taxonomy): Eukaryota > Metazoa > Arthropoda > Insecta > Hymenoptera > Formicidae > Cyphomyrmex > Cyphomyrmex costatus. The sequence goes on from NW_017275715.1 coordinate 1,050,823, forward strand.
AGTGCATCATAAATATTACATCTATATATTTTTTTTATTTGTTTATCTCAAGGTTTAGACGTCGCGAAGCAACCTCTCAAAAATAATGGATTTTTCACTTTCAAAGAATATCTTTGAAACTATCAGGTATAAGAAAAAATATTTTATATAAAAGTTTTTATATTTTCAAAATTTTGGTATTTTATATTAATAATAACGGTATACATATTCGCTTTTTTCGAAAATGTCGAATTTTTTTAATTTACTGCTTATTTCTCAGGGTTGTTTCAACCCCTAAACTTTTAGATAAACAGATAAAAAATATGGGTCTGTTTTTTGATGCTCTACAATACTCAAGCTCATCAAAATCAGCGAGGGATAGTTCCAAGGATTCTCTTGTAAGTTACTAAAGAGTCATACCAAATGGTGAAAATGTTACAGTGATATGAAATATGTCATGTTTGTACGCAATTGTGATATTTATGTAAAATAAATGTTGTAAATTTATGTACACACATTTATGTAAAGTAAAAATTATTACATATATATAAATATATGTACATATATAATGTACAGGAAGACGAGTTCGAGGAGCAAGAAGATGACGAGGAAACGATTGCAACTTTTGTCACCGCAGCGGGACAACAGTTGGCTCTCTATGCCGTGGAAGATTCGGACGAGATATTTGCTGTAGCCGTTTATGATGAGTCCGATGAACCTCCGACTAACTTTCAGTTTCTTATGAAGTACGTCTTTGAGGAAAGCAAATTTACCCATTTTTTAGTTAAATTTTAGTTAAAAATTTTGGTTTTTAAAATCTAATCTTTAAATTTTAATTGAGAAAAAAATGGTTTCAATTAAGTGATGATTTAAATTGCAATTTCCCTGTCTTTTTACTTGGTTTTATATACGGATTATCAGAACTACAACTATGGCTGTAATTACAGATCAGATGTGGAACGTTTAATAGGCGAAGGTGCAGTACGAACGGTGAAAAAACCGTCGCAGATGAAAAAACGAGTATTTACTGCCAAACCGCCGATGCTTTGTCACAAGGAAGAAGTGAATGACAAGACTTCTATTTGCGACATATCGGTCAACAGTGAGAAGGATGTTGCACAGGAGGACAGCGACAGAATAGTACATAATTATGAAAATTACCAAAATTGTAGTGACAAGGTTAATTCAGAATCTAACGATAGTGTTCACACGACTGTCGACGAACAAGCAGATATCACGTATCTTATGATGAATGACAATTTTGTCGATATTGGTATGTATATGAGATTAAATAAATATTAATATAAAATGGTAGTAGTCGTCTTTTATAAAACGAAATGTATCAGAATCACCAATACATAAAAGTTATAAAATTAATTGAAATTAATTGTTCTGTAATTTAGCTATGTAATTTATTTTATAGAATTTTAATCTGCTTGAAAAAAAATATTGTTCGTGTATAATTGTAAAAGTCATCTGAAAAGTGACAATTTTAATTATATCTAATAAATGTTACTGTATTTGGTAAATACAATTATAAGCAATTAATGCGTAACATGATAACTTTCAAAGATAGTATTCTTTTCATATAATGTATAAAGAAATTTAGTTTTATTTAAAATATATTTTATTTATTTAACGTTTTTATTTAAGGTTTTATTTAAAATAACGTTTTTTATAAAAATTATTTTACGTTATACAATTAAATTTTATTATACAAGACTAACTTTTACTGTGATACTTTATCAAGTATCATAATATTTATTAATAGGTATTTATAAAAATATATAAGAGGTCTAAGGAATGCATTTTTTTTAGCCGAACAATCAGATGAATGTGAAGATAACGTCAAATTCGAGGAAGAATTGATCGAGTATTCCACAGTACAATACATCCTTCTAGAAGCTGATCAATCGGACTCAGAGTTAACGTTTGACGACATTCAGGCAACATTGCGGAATATGAAAATTTCTCGCGAGAAATTATTAGAAAAATCGGGCAAGTTGCAAGATGATCACTCAAGTCTTCAGCAAGACTCATGTGGGTCTTCGATAAAGGAAGAATCATCGTTTAGTGAAGACGCAGATGCATTTGAACTTTATATGTCGCCGCAGTCAACGATCGATCGAACATGCATTTCCGTCTCGGAGGACGATCGACAGCGATTAATTGACACGTTAACCGACTCGCCACCGTCAACAACTGATCTTACTTCGCAAATGCCACTAAAAGTCAAACGATCACGCAAGCAGCAATTGATCTTAGTGGATCGAGATGACGGAGAGATCATTATTCAGCCAGCGTCGATGATAAATGATGAATCGACCGGTAAGAAGCGTACAACTCGGCGACGTCGCTTGTCGTCGCAAATACGCGTCGCTATGGCTAACAGAAAAAGGATCAAGAGAACGAGGCGAATTAAGCGGCCGAAGCGACGAAAGGTGAATACATATAGAAATTAAAAAAACAAAGAATGAACGAGGAATAACGGTGTAATAATTAGTATCACAAAGATCTTTGAAAAAATATATTTATTCCATAATATTAAATTAGAAGTTCGATTTTCCGATGGATATAATTGTGGAGTAAATAAATATATTTTTCAAAGGAAATCTTTACGCACTATTTACCGTGCTGTTATATCTTCATTTGCCATTTAATTTGCCTTTTTACTTTAATACTGAGAGTCCTTTTATTTTTTGTTTAATCAGAATTGTTCTTGAAAAGTTCAACATTCCAATTTACAAATTAAATAATCTTAATCTGTCAAATTAATATTGTTAACTCTTTTTAATACTTATAAATAGTTCTATGATTATGCAATCAGAAGTTGCAAAATTAGATATATTGAAGCTATTTGAAGCTTTCTAGAGAGTAAAAGTCGACAAAAAATAATCTAAATACATTAACATCTTTAAGCATCAATAAATTTTTGTAGCGACAAGCTTTCTAATGACTTTTTAATGTGTCGAAAATTGCAGGTCGTAGAGGTGATCGATCTGGACATCGACGAGGAAGAGCAACAAACGTCGCGCAACGTGGTAGAGATCACTCTAGACGATAACAAGGACAAGTGTTCTAGCGACAAAGAGAACGAAATTATCATGGTAAAGGACTCGGATTCCAGTAGCAGTGATCACGAGGAAAATGAAAAGACTGAATGGGTCGGCGGCCATTTAACAAAGCTCAATAGCGAAATACGTTGCGAGTATTGTTCCAGGAACTTTCGATACCGACGTACTCTCAATATGCACCTTCTGGTGTGCCGAAAAAAAGCGCTAACGAACACTCTCAGTCTCGACGAAGAGAAACCGAAAGTAAAAACAAATAAAATTAAGAAGAAAATTAAAAAACAATTTACTTGCAAGATCTGTCAGGAGAAGTTTGACGCGGTCGTCGTCTTGGCGCGTCATGTTCGCTTAGTGCATGTACAGAAAAAGAAGAACGAATTGAGCCTTTCCTCAGAAAAGTATGCGAATCCATGTTTTTTTTTTACACATAAAATCACTTTTATATCATTTCATACAAATTCAATATTTAGCTTCTTTTCAATTTCTCGTCATTTATTCGACAGATCTTCGAATAAATCCTTGAGATCGATTCGAGATAAGGAAGCAATTTCAACAGAAGAGGAGGAATCGAATGATGAAGAAGACACGACAGAGAAAGAACTCAGTATGCTTGCTAGAGTGAAGAGAAAACGAAAACAAAAGAATTACTCGGATACGAAACAGCTCGATTGTGCAGAGTGCGGCCGGTGGTTCCCAAGTACTACTCTATTAAACGCGCATAGCTTGCAGCATGGCACTAAGAGATCAGGTATATCAAAAATATATATTAAAATCGAAATTAAAAGTTAACAAAATTATTCGAAAATAAACGTAATTTAGAAAATTTTAATATAAGACTGAGAAATATTATTTTATGTATTATTATAATTGAGGCTTTTTATTTTCTTGACATTGTATGTGCATGTTGTATTTATACGATGTATGTATTACTTAATATCTATGTATACGTTTATGTTTAATAAATTCAAAATTCATGTAATACTACATTGATACATATAAATTTTAATTGGCTCGTTTCTTAATATTAAATCTTAATATTAATTAAAAATTGAATTAAAATATTGCGGTCTCTGTAGGTGATGAACAACGAGTGAAATCTAAGAATCATGGTAGATCTGGAATCAGTACTTCGGCTTCTGTAACTGTTAACGAAAGTGTCGATATCGTTATATTGTCTTTGCGTAGACATTGTACATGAAAGAAAACCTGCGCAACGATAACATAACTATACCGAACTGAGTATAGATTCGGAGCACTGATTACAGTTGTTGTTTTGCTTGTAGAACAACTACGCAAGTGCCATATCTGCAAGAAGTACATAAAGTCCAGGTTACTATTTTTGCGACACTTGAGAATGCACAACGATACGCAACACACTTCTGGTAGTTCATCCAAGATAATGCAACGGAAGCTGCGCGCTCGGCCGAGCACGCATAAAATCGCATCTCCCCGAAAACGGGGCCGGCCGAGGAAGTTTTGATCTTTTTTGCCGTTTCTAACATGTATGATAATATATTAATACCGCCGTTGTCACTCGGAGTTTATTAATGTTTTTCCTTTTTCAAAATGATTATTCAAAATAACGTCTCTTTTATTATTAAGATGTTAGCTTGAATACAAGTATCAAGTAATGTCATATTTACATATCTCCACAAATAACTCGACAAATATATAAATTTTTATTCTTTTTGTTTTTAATGAATGATTTTATGAAATCACAAGAATGTCTTGTGATTGTACTTTGCGATGAATAAAATTATCTTTTAAATCTTAAACTTCAAAATTTCAAAATCATTTATTGAAGAATCAAAAGATCTCAACTTCAATATTGCTTTATTAAAAAAATTTAAAAAATTATATTATTGGTGAGATGTAGGTTAAAAAAATTTCTTTTTGATAATATTCTCATAAAAAAATTAATTTTTATTTTCTATATAAAGATTTCTACCTATAATCCGTTACTCCGAGGGACTTACAGACACTCCAAGATCTCATTGATCTCTTGGTAACATCCGTAAAGTGCCCCAGCGGATTTTTGTAAATAAAAACCGACATGATAGGTTTGTTAGAAGTTTGACAATGCAATTTACATATATATAATATATATAATTTATATATATATAAATTGCATAATATAATATATATATATATATATATTATATACATATATATACACTAATTAGGAAAAATACGCTGGTAAAATCTAAGGCCGTGTGTATAAATAATATGATATCATTGTATTGACTTTTGTCTAATGCAATAAAATGATGAAACAAGGCTGTGGATCATAGATCCTGAAACAAGTCTATTCTTTTCAATTTACAAATATATGTTACATATTTCTTTTCTGCACTTAAAGTATGCAAAACGAAAATTAAAATTATTTTTTATCAATATATTATAATATTTCGACTAGAAAATATTTTTTTCCAAAATATTTCGATAATCAGGAGATACGGTAGTGTCTCGGTGCTAATTAAATATACAATGAGGACAATAAGACGGATATTTTGTGTGAAATTAATTTTTTTTCTTGCTTAGTGTCAGATTATAGATACGGAAAGAAGAAACATGAAACATGTTACAAGAAGTACAAAATGTACAACTAAAAAGAAAATATATACTGCTTAAGTATAGCGTTGAATGCATCAAGAGATTGAAAGAAATTAAATAAATGTTCAAAAAGTACATTTATTATGTTTAGTATAATATAAAAAACAGTCACTTTGAGAATATCTGTAATACGCTTTTTAACAGAGTCTGTTGACATGATATTATAAATGCGTTAAAACATTTTTTTACTAGCTAACATTTTTTTTTCTAATAGTCGCTAAAATGTTTTAAAGTATTTGTAAAAAGTCGATATCCTAAAAAATGTATACAGACTGTAGAATTTAACTTATTTTATTTCCTAAAAAATGCAAATCCTTTTTCAACAAAATTCATCATTATGTTTTATTTTTGCCCTTTTCCAGGTTATTCTTTCTTCGTAAAATCGAATAACAATCTGAGGACATTTAACATTGGCTTCACTAGCAGGTACTATGTCAATTACATCTGTTCCTTTCCTGTGTACAAACAAAATTATTTTTATTCATCAGTCAGCTTCAATTGTTTTTAAATTATTTCTATTAATTTGAATTCTTTAATATTAAACTATTATTCAGCCCTCTAATGCGGACATCTTACCAATTCGAGACATATGACACTAATCGCGACAGTACATACCATTGCATCAAGTACATCAGTTTTCCATTGTCATCCGCTGTGCCAAGGATTTTATCTGCTTCCAAATTTCTTTGGAATCCCTGTACTCTGCTGTCATCTTTCATCATTTCATCATACAACTCTGTTTTAATTTCAATCTCCTCATCAGAATTTATTTTTATCTTGCCTATACAACACAAAAAAAATTAGTGTCACTAAATATAAAAGAAGATATATAAATTAATTTATTATTTCTTCTCTCTCTCTTAATTCATATATCGTAAGGATATGTGAGAAAAGATTAAAACTAAAATTGAAAACATATGATATAAAAATAATTAATATTATTGGGAATTTAAGAATAAAAATAAAGAAATTAACTAGGAAAGTACAATACCGACCAATCTAAGATTTTTTAACGTAACTTGGCTCAGTCAAAACAAAACTTAAAGTTGAAAAATATTAATTAAATAGAACTTAAAAGAGAAAATTATTTTACCTAATTATAACAATCGATAATTAGCAAAAATTAAGTTATAATTTGTTGTTGACGTGAAATTGTCGTCCAATACCCTAATCAGTTATAATATTTATGAGATAAATTTTTAGACCTAATTAATTAAAACAACAAAAATATCCATTGTCATCAATTTTTAAGATTTATTTATTAGATAGATCTCTGAACAATTCCTTGAGATCGGTTCAATAAACGAATTCAATAGAAAAGAAGAAATAGAATGACAAGAACAGTACGATAGGGAATAAACTCGGCATGTCCGTCAGAGTGAAGAAAAAATCAAAACAAAGGAATAATTACTCGAAGACAAAGAAGCTTGACTGCACGGACTGTAAACGGTGGACTCCAAGTACTCTGCTGGACGTGCACAGCTTGTAGTATCGCACTAAAAAATGAATAATCACTTTTGCATGAAAGTCAATCTTTAAATTTCAAATGTGTTTTTCTGGAAATGACGTTTTCAAAATTATATCAAATCTTATTGGATCGTGAGAGTAAACTGAATACCGATGAGAACATGCCGGTCAAGCTCTGGATCTTGAATGCTTCAAATTTCTAATTTCGGCGCGCATTTAGGAATCTACATACGTAGTATGTAAATATTCACACGAAATTATAAATTAGAAACATCTAAAATCCAGCTTGACCGTTACGGCATGTTCTCATCGGTATTTAATTTTCAAAGTTGGTGAATAGTATATCAGTACAAAGAACTAATTATGCAATCGAGTTCAAATTTGAAGGTTTTGTAAAACATAATTCCATCGGGATTCACTGTATTAGAAATAATTTAATGAGTAATTAAATTTCTTAAGGTAGTACTTGCATAAAATAATTTTCTTATGAATGAGCTAAATTTTTAAATACAAGTTGAAATGCTCTTTATGTACAGTCTAGTATAGTTTTTGAAATAATTGCAATTATAAAATTGCAGTTTTAACATATAATGCAACTCAAGTTAACATCAGATTTTTAATTATAGCATCCATACTATGCTTAGGATTTGTTATAAAAAACGAGTATGTTATAGAAAGAAATATATAATTGTTATAAAAGTTTATAACATTTTTCGCAATGAGAATTAATTATTTATAAACTTTAATATGTCATTCAACACATTCAATCCAGGATCCTCGCCCGGTGACCACTGACTTAGTTTTTTACATACATAATATGCTGGATCAAGTAACGCGGTGACATACCCTTGTGATATACTCCCTATCCCATGACGTTATTTCCGTGTCGTCATTCCCCTCGTCCACACTCGTGACGTTCATACTCCTCCTCTCCCCGGTAATGTCGCCTCCCTCGCACCAAGGAATCCCCTGTCCCTCACCCCTTCCCTCAAAGAAACAGAGAACCGACCTATATTACTCTACTGTTTTATTTCTCTAAACTATATTTTTTCTGAAATCTTAACTATTAAAGTAATTAGAGAATTCAGAAAAGTTCAATAATTAGATGCATTGAGTACTATCACTGTAATAAGTTTTAAGATGTAATATATTGGCTAATCAAAGCTAAATCTGAAGAGAATAACTGACTATAAATTTTGGTAGATTTTTTACGACTTAAACTTACTACACCTATTGTCTCGAAACTTACCAACTCATTATCTTCAGGATGCTTGACTGATTGTTTCTCCGTAAGTGATGCTAGGTTGATGTCTTCTTCTTGAGAAACAGAGCGATTTTGAGGGAAAATGCCTGTAGCTTTAAACGCGTTAATTGCTTTGTCAACAGAAGCAGTCTTGTGATAAGCTGAGCAAAAAATCTCTCCTATTCGATGAATTATCCGATGACGTGGATGTTGTGATATCCATTGATCACACTCTTCTGCTATGAACTTTTTCAGTGATCCGAAAAGAGCTACTTCAAGTGGTTGTAATTTGTAGCAAGCGTATGGAGGTAAAGATAACAAAATGATGCCATTTTCTTGACAGTAATCAACTGCTGGCACACTGCTGTGGGATATATGATTGTCCAGTATAAGTAACACTGGTCTATCTTGAGATGCTGTCACATATTTTGTCAAGTGTTTCAACCAGGTTACGAATAGCTCTGAATTTATGGATCCAGAATCAGATACCATACCTAAAGTATTTGGTGGTGCCTTGTTACAAAATTCTGGTTTATACTTTTTTCGAGGAAAGATTAGAGCAGGTGGAACATAATAGCCAGCAGCACTCATACAGCACACTGCAGTTACTGTCTCTATATGACTTTGAGACACTACTTTAGATACTCTGCCTTTACGTTTAGATGACACAATTTTTGGAAATTTATTAGAAATAGTTAATACAATACTTTCATCCATACTATAGATATGACTAGCATTAAGTTTAGGATTTTCTTCTAGAATCTTTTTTAGATTGTCATGGAATTTTTTAAAATGAAACTTGTTGAATCTAAAGGCAAGTTCTGGATACTTTGGTGGCCGTTGTAAAGTTAATCTATATTTATTACAAAAGTCTCTGATCCATTTTTCTCCTACCATTTTTTTTTCAGGATTGAAATTATGGGAAATAATGTTCTGTTCAGCATATTGATACACAATTGCCATTAATTGCTTTCTTGACACTCCATAAAATACATTATTTATGATTTTCACCCGTTCTACTAAAGCTTTCTCATCTTCTATTGACAAGCTTGATTTGAATCTACCTAAATTTATTGTTACTGTGCCCTGCAAAAAAATAATATAAAACTTAATTTAAATAACCTAATCTAATTGCAAAAACAAAAATAATTAATAATTTAGTAATAGGTAATCTACGAAAGACTGTAGTAATCTACGAAAATGACTCACTTCTTTTAATCTCTTTCGTAATGTTGATTCGCTTGTTCCCACAAATCGAGCTGCAACTTTTATAGTATAGCCTGCAGCAATATGTTCTTTAGCTTTTGTCATCTGTTCCCAACTGAATGGCTTTCTATTAGTTTTCCGTTTATATCTTGTTAACATCGTGGCTAAATTATTAAAATATTACAAATAGTTGGTGTTTGCTGAATTGAGAAGTCTATCCTTTTTCAGAGACAGTTCTGAACTAATGTACAAATTAACATTAGTGTAGTAAATGCTATATAATAGCATTTTCAATTTACTTATTTAACTATAGATTTCAAATCTATGATCTGATCCTTTTAGCTGCATTTCTTGCAGTTCTCAACTCTTCTTTTACAGTTGTTGCCTACAATTGTTGTAAGCGTAAGTTGTAAGTGAATTGATCAATCAAGTCGATTACGTAAAGAATATTCTATTTTAATTAGATAATTCTTACATATAACTGTTTTTTCGATATTTATACAGAATACAGTAAGATTCTTCGATTTTCATGAAATTAGATTTATTCGACGCGTTTTTGCATAAAACGAAAGAATCTGGTAGAAATAAGCGTCGCTCCGTCCCACAAACTGAGATATTAAGCGTTAAAGTTGACGATTATTGAGGTTAGCAAATCTGTCACAGCTCTACATCACTATGGCTGCGTCGCTGCGTTCCGTTTCACACATATGCGCCTAATATCCCCTATAGGATACATGCGATACATGACGCTTAAAATGCGCGCATATGCCTGGAAACGGAACGCAGCTTCGATCTCATGCGCATGCGTTTCGTTACTTCACAGGCACGAAATGTATGAAATTTAAAATGGGTTTGAAAGCAACTTCTAGGCGGTTAGGCCCCAAGCAGGTAGGTTATATTTTTTTTTTTTTCTTGTAAAAATGAAGGATTCTACAAGAAAAAAAGTGTCGTTCTGCTTCGTCAAAAGAAATATTTTAAATTAAAGTTGACGATTATCCAAGTTAGGAAATCTGTCACAGCAGAGAGAAACCTGAAAGAGGCCATCCCGGACTTTTTCCTGTAACCGTCGCCCGTACACTGCCGCCAGTATGTGCAACAATGTGCAATTTCGGTTTGGAAACTATGTGGCGACGTCAATTTTCTGACCCTATTGATAAAATCGTAAACATTTTTTTGTATGAGAGAAAAATTCTAACTTCAGTTGGATCCTGCGAAGTTACTAAGTCTGTTAATCCGAACTGATCGTAATCGATTATTCTCCTCATATTCGATTACTATTAATCAATTTTTATGATTTACGGTCATTGTAAAATAGGCTCAAGATTTAGACAGATTTTATTATTGAGTCCATGTTCAGTGATACACCAATAACGCTTACTCAACCGTTGAGTCCGCTGAATGCGTCCATTGAAAAATGAGCTGAGCAATTAGAGCGATGCTTTTTTTCTGTAAGATTCTTTCGTTTCGTGCAAAAATATATTGATTTAATGTATTTTTATTAAAATTTGAGGTGGAGAGAGCTCTTAACATTTACCAATTCAGCCAATAAAACTCTCCAGGGTTACGTTCAGAATCATCATCTGAGTGCACCCAAGTGTCGTGTTGTTTGTCATTTGTGAACAACAAGGATAAAACAACATCCGGACAACAATTCTGAATACATCCCGGTAATCGAAATATACATTCTATTAGCGGAATTTTAAAATTTTCAGAAGTTTTAAATAAGTAACTTTAGTATTTTGATTTCTCCGTGGAAAAGACGATAGCAATAGAATATATGGATCTCAGCGTGAAGTGCGAGAAAGCGTAAATATTACTCATGTCAGTAATCCTCCAGGAGAGACTAACATTGGCATTTCGGATAAGTTTTCTTTCTCTATAAATTACATGAATTGTATTAAATAAAAAAACAATTGCTTTGTGGATTTTTATTACATTTTGCAGGTATTAAAGTTTAACACATTAAGAATATCTATAATACATTTTATATATAGAATTAACGTAATACTATACATTAAAATCTAGTTTTGTCAAGGAAGTTTATTTATTACGGTCTTATTTTTGCTCTTTTCCAAGTTATTCTCTCCTCATAAAATCGGATAACAATCTGAGGACATTTGACATTGGCTTCACTGGCAGGTACCATGTCAACTATATCTGTTCCTTTCCTGCGCAAACAAAATTATTTTTATTCACATCAGTCAACTTCAATTATTCTTTCATTATTCACATTAACTTGAATTCTTTATTAGTATTTTCTAAATATGCATCAAGTGCTAAAAATTATGTTGATATATACATTAACACAAATGAATAAAAGTCATTCAATGAAAATAGGTCTTGGTACTTATATATAATAATATTTTTGTGCTAGTTCAAACAAATAACGCGCCGATCAAGTGCAGGTTTTGATACAAAGTTGTAAACTGAGACTGGATTATATAACTTTACAAATTATATGACAATTTAATATTAATAATGTGAATGAACGAACATCTTTAAATAATGTAAAGATAGATTGTAAAAAACATTTCTGCCAGAATTTTAATTTGGATTTTTCTCTGTGCGGACATCTTACCAATATGACCGCCAAGACATGTGATGATATTAATCGCAATAATCATTAGGATGTATTACTTACCATTGCATCAAGTACATTAGTTTTCCATTGTCATCTGCCGAGCCAAGAATTTTATCTACTTCCAATTCTCTTTTGAATCCTTGTATTGAATTGTCATCTTTCATCGTCTCATCAACACACATCAATTCTGTTTTGTCTGTAATATTGTTATAAGAATTTATCTCGGCTCTACCTATATAAAACAATAATAATGTTAAGAAGAATGCATGAGAATTTATACAAGACGAATAAAAAGTAATACTTCACGCTCAAAAAAAGCATTATTGGGAAAAAATGATTCAAATAAAAGTCATAGAGAGGATCTAAAAAGATCTATTTACTGGTTATATCTGTTTGACCTTGTGTGGCATGTGACTAAGATTTAGGCCACATCCATTTTTTTAATGGGACACTATTTTTAATAGCTGATGTCAAAAATTTTTTTAAATGTTATAAAGTTCATTTTTATTAAGTAAGATTAAGAAGTTAATTCTGGAACTGTCTCTATTATTCAAAAAGATATTTTTTAAAAAACAATTTTTAAGAAATAATACATAGGTAAAGATACTTTAGTAACACATGATTAGTCGATCATTATATGCTACAACATTCGTTACATAGAGAAAATAATAAACCTGTTACATTGTCCGTTTCCTCTGTAGATACATCTATTGCATGGGGCCGTTCTGAAATTAAACTCGGGAGAAAATCATCGCTGAATGCATGTAAGTTAAAAGGGAAAATGCCAGTCTTTCTAAAGGCATTAATGATATTATTTGGTGTCATAGCACATGGCAGGGATGTGCCGACAAATCCAGCTACTTCATGAATTGATACAATTTTCCCTGGATGACTCAACATCCATGAATCGATAGCAGCATTGTAAAACTTTTGAAATGAACTGTATAGGCCAACATCAAGGGGCTGCATTCGATGTGTTGAATGCGAAGGTAGTGTCAAAATGTGAACACCATTTGCTTTTGCTAACTCGAAGATCTCTAAACTTAAGTGACTCTTATGGTTATCATAAATCAAAAGTGATGGGTTATCCTTTGTACTGTGTGAAAATTTTATAAAATGTTGCATTGCTTGAACAAAGAGTTGAGTAGTCATCCGGCCTGATGGAGTGGCTAGACCCAAAGAGTTATGTGGAGCACCAATCATGTGATTGTGGAAATTGACTCGAGGAAATATCAGAACTGGTGGTAAATAATTTCCATCAGCACAGATGCATGTTATAACAAGAACTTCTTTTTCCGTATTTATTACTTTACATAAAGCATTGGAACTTTTCTCAGCTATTATGTTTCCACTATTTTGAATTGTTGTAGTTTTAGTTTCATTTAAATTATAAATTCTTGATGGATCTCCAAGTCGCGGCTCTTTCTTCAATAACGTTCGATAGTTATCGAAAAAGGCCTTTACATTATGACGATTAAATGCTGTAGCTCGACTCAAATTATATCCTTCTGGAGATCGAAGTGACAAATTTTGGTGTCTTTTAAAAAATCCTGACAACCAGTCTTTACCGGCTATTTCTTTCTCAACCCACGACGCAGGACACTTAATTTCATTAGCAACAGCAATTTCGTATGCTAGTTGACAGCAGTCTTTTGTTGTCAATCCATAGAACATTTTGCAGTACATTTTTAAATAATCAGCAATTGAATTTTCTTGAACGTTAGTAAAAACTTTATGGCTGAAGGTTGATGTAAGTTCGACTTCTCCATTATGTGGTGTTAAAATTTTAATCTTGCGTCTCAGAGTTTCTCTTTTAACACCACATTGATCAGCTACTGATTGGATGCTACCTCCTTTAGCAACCAAATCAATTGCTTTTTTCATATCCGTTTCCTCGTATGTACCCTTAGACGACTTTCTTTTATAATTTCTAACCATTTTTATCGTGTTTTCTGAAAGAATATAAAAAAATTATATTGCTCAATTTCATCACAAAAACTTAACCTAATCTAAACCGTTGAGAACGTATCCAGACAAAATTTGTATAGTTCGTACATAACTATATGTATAAAGAGATTTATCTAATTACATTTTTATCATAAAGACACGCATAAAATATGATTACATAACTTTTTATGCATATACAGTCCTACAGTTACACAAATTATTCTAAACGTCTGTTAGTATATGACCCATGGTGCTCCCCCCGATGTGTCTAACATAAACAATGGTGAAATATAACATGGAAGTAAACAATAAATGATCACCTATACTGCAAAGAAAATGCGAAATGTGTAGAGTCACGTATGTAACTCGTAATAAATATATTATACTTTACAGAAACAAATAATCACTTTCGCATCACGAGATTCTTTAACAGCATGTGTACAATTCGCGCAATTAATGCCTTCCAACTCTGTTTTGGCATTACGTGTTACCTTCTCGGTTATTTTCATGTTAATGGCTGTAATAGACGGACCAGCCAGCAGAATTGCGCGAATTTTTCCAACCTCTATAGGTTCCGTGTTTGTGACATCTCGAATGTGTGTGTTTAAAGTTTCATTGATAGTCGTAAACTTCGCTTCAAAATATATTTACATAACCAAATTTTTTATTATTTACTGCTCATAATTTATCAGATAAGTCGCCATTCTTCCTTCTTATATTTATTTAAACCTCTATAAAATTAAGAAAAAATATCTTTGTGCATTCTTTTCTTTTGCAGAAGGAAGCAAACAAGGAAAAATTTTCAACAACTTGAATCTTTTAAGACTTTGACGGAAGAGGTTAATTGTAATGAACGGGTATCCTTTACATAGTATAATCCAAACAATATATATATTAAGAATAATAAACAATTTTAATCACTAATTTCTAGATTACAATATTTACAATTAATATTTAATCCAATAGCCATCCTTTTCAATCACTCGTTGCAAACGACTGTTCGTGGAGTTCACCAGATTGTGGAAAATTTGTGACCTCTCCCGAAGACTGTTCCAAATTGCATATACATGATCGCTACCCAGATAGCCAAGCAAGATTTAGCATATGGGACAAATTGATGCACTGCGTGTATTGTTTTCAACTTGTGGACAATTTGCTGTCATTGAAATCTAATTGAAACTGAGTTAGCATCAGGAGGGCAAATAGACTTCATGAGTTTATGAAATTGTAAGAGTATATATTGAGAAATAATAAACTCGTCACGTCGACAGCAAACTGACAGCACACCTTGAACGTAGTGAGCATTCATGATGACAACTTGCCAACAGATTGCTGAATTCTAAGGAAAACTTTACATAACGTCAGGACAACAGACAGTTTGTGGAAACACCTTGGCTTTAGTTTGGTGAAATTCAATGCGAAATAAGTGACAGCAAATTGGCAACATATTGTCCTCATTTGGCTATCTGGGTAATGACCCATACATTTTCGAGTGGATTGTCTTCGGGAGAGCCCACAAATTTTTCACAATCTGGTGAACTCTATAAACAGTTGTTTGCAATGTGTGATTGAAAAGAATGGCTATTGGATTGAATATTAAATGTAAATATTGTAATCTTTAATTGTAAATATTGTAATGTAGAAACTAGTAATTGAAATTGTTTATTATTGTTAATATTATATACATATTGTTTGGATTCTATCATATGTAAAGGATACCCATTTATAATATTGTCCTCTTCAGCCAAAATCTTAAAAGACTTAAATTATTCTTGTTGAAAATTTCTTCTTGTTCGTTTCCATTTGTAAAAGAAGAAAAATGCACAAAGATATTTTTCCTTAATCTTATATAAAAATTTAAATAAATATAAAAAGACAAAATGCAAATGATAAATATTGTAATAAACTGATCTGATAAAATTATAAGCCGTAAATAATTAAAAATTTGTTTACATTAAAAATGCACAAAGATTTTTTTCCATAATTTTTTATAGAGTTTTAAATAAATACAAAAAAGAAGAATAGTAACTTATCTGATAAATTATGTGTCGTAAATAATTGAAAATTTGGTTATGTAAATATATTTTTAAACGAAATTTACGACTGTCAACAGTGTCAATAAAACTTTAATCACACACATTCGAGGTGTCACGAACACGGGCTATAAGGTTGAAGAAATTCGCGCAATTTCGCCGGCTGATTACGATTTATCTACTATAGCCATGAATATGAAAACGACCGAGAAAGTAAACGCGATGCTTCAACAGTGAATGTGACGTCATAGGGTTGGAAGGCATTAATTGCGCGAACTGTACATCTGGAAAGATAACGGAAGTGTATCACTGCCATCTAGATACATAGGCTGTGTTCGGAAATGCACTGCCAGTACTGAATATCTATAGTATACGTAACGTGAACTATAGATTTTCAGTACTGGCAGTGCATTTCCGAACACGGCCATAATATGGGCAACTAAATAACAATCAGACGATACCATTTATACCAACCTAAACATTCTGAATTTCTCTAAACAGTCAATGGGCGAGTTCAAGACGGCAAAGCGGCTAGGTACGCTTGCCGAGCGATTCAACATAATTGGTTATTACTTATAGATCCAACCAATCATATTTGATCGCTCGGCAAGCGTACTTAGCCGCTTTGTCGTCTTGAACTTGCCCAATGACCTATAGTACCCTGTGACCCATGGATCCGATCTCCCCTACTTTTCAAGTTATGAGGATTGAAAACTATGTTATGAGGAGTACAACCTATGTTAGAATTACTCGAGGCATCTGATCGACGACTAAAAACTCTTGAATATTATTCAGGATCATATTAACCTGAATATTATTCAGGATCATATTATTAAAGATGAAAATAAGATGAACAACATCCTCAAATCGCGTTGATTTTAACAAATGTCTAGGGCATAACTCTAAACAACATTCAAAAGGTTTCAATTGTCGGTCAATAGAAAAAAATAATCGAAAAAATGAATTCTATACTACATACATTTAATTGTCTAAGATTGAGTTAAGCGCGGTTAGTGGATTGCATAATTTAATCTTCTGATATTGTTCCTTGATTCTTAATTTATACCGTTTTGATTCTTCTTCGAGTTGTCATTAGATATGTATATGTTAGAATAAACGTTTTTACATTTTATATATTTATACGCGTTATTACAAACGTTATTATAAATAATAATCCTGTATTACACAAATTCTTCTATTGAACGTTTCTTTATTAAATTTTAGTACGTTTTTGAGATTGCGAATTAAAAATCTTAGTTAAAATTTAAAATAAGACAGTCACATTGAGAATATCTATAATACATTTTATATAGAGCACAGTTAACGTAATACTATACATAGATACTAAAACAGTTTTTAAAGGCTAATAAAATTCCTTTTTCCATAAAAAATGCTTTAAAACATTTGTAATGAAACTTTAACCTTATCCATAGATCACAATAAAAATCAATTTTCTAAAAAATTAAAATCTAGTTTTGTCAAGGTTTATTTATTACGGTCTTATTTTTACTCTTTTCCAAGTTATTCTCTTCTCATAAAATCGGATAACAATCTGAGGACATTTGACATTGGCTTCACTGGCAGGTACCATGTCAACTATATCTGTTCCTTTCCTGCGCAAACAAAATTATTCTTATTCATCAGTCAACTTCAATCATTTTTTAATTATTCGCATTAACTTGAATTCTTCATTTATATTTTCTAAATATGCATTAAGTATTAGAACTTGCGTTGATATATACTGTATATACATTAACACAAATGAATAAAAGTCACATTTAATGAAGACAGGTTTTGGTGCCTATATATAATATTTTTGTGCAATTTTTTCAATTTTCAGTTCAAATAACGCGGTCATCAAGTGTAGATTTTGATACAAAATTGTAAATTGAGACTGGATTATATAATTTTACAAATTATATTGATAATTTAATATTAATAATGTGAATGAACATCTTTAAATAATATAAACATAGATTGTAAAAAAACATCTCTGCTAGAATTTTAATTTGGATTTTCCTCTGTGCGGACATCTTACCAATATGACCGCCAAGACATGTGATAATATTAATCGCAATAATCATTAGCACATATTACTTACCACTGCATCAAGTACATTAGGTTTCCATTGTCATCCGCCGAGCCAAGAATCTTATCTGCTTCCAATTCTCTTTTGAATCCTTGTATTGTATTGTCATCTTTCATCGTTTCATCAACACACATCAATTCTGTTTCGACTCTAATATTGTTATAAGAATTTATCTCGGCCCTACCTATATAAAACAATAATAATGTTAAGAAGAACGGATGAGAATTTATACAAGATGAGTAAAAAGTAATACTTCACGGACCGGTAAAGTATAAAAAACAAAGCATTTTTGGTATATTTTTAACATTTTCTCAGCATTTTCAGGTTGCCAGTAAAGAGATAAAGCCTGCTTCGAAACGAGCGTAGGTAGTACCTATTTTGAAAATCATTTATTCTAACACAATTCAAGCAACAACGGGTACTTTGCTTATAATGCATGCAACACAAAGGTGATACCTATCGGTGAAAACAAAAATTCAGAGTATATCTTTACTCGACTGTGGGTAAAGCGGGGAGCACAGACTTTTGCATAACGCATAAACCATATACATAAAGAATTTGATTGGTCCATTGACTCATGCATAAGAAAATGGGCCAATGAAATTCCTTATGCACATGCTTTATGCGTTATGCAAAAGTCTGTGCTCCCCGCTTAAGACTTGCTACGCTCTTACTAGACAGACTGTAGTGAAAAGTATGCCTCGGAGGTGCCAGTCTATTATAGACGCAGCTGGTGACTGGACTCATTAATATAATTGTATTTTGGCCATAATCCTACTAAATACAATCAATATAAATTTAAGACTAATAAGCCATTTTTCTTTGAGATAGGCCTGCCACGCTCTTACTAGACAGACTGTATATAAAACAGGCGTTATTATTATAAGAATAATTTTTTTTGGTGGTTTGATTCCCGGTCGATATAATATGTATCGTAATAAGATTATTTTACAGATTTTAATGCTATTCAACATTATTAAGATGCCATCAAATTATTAAATTGCTATGCAATTTAATTTGTGATGTTAAAATTACAATTCAATCAGGTTTGCGTTTCATGGCCGAAAAATCAATGCGGTACGTAATTTAAAACTACATAGACAGTACATAAATTCACATAATATTACTTATAAGTATTTAAGATCTAGTTGACCATTAAAAGTTTTCTTTCTTGTTTACTTACTTTTTTTTATATTTTGAATAATTTTTCAGGTATAACGAAAAAACAGTTGAAAATTGCTTTACACACTAATTTTACCTCTAAAACCGTTTTTAAGCAACCAATTTTCTGAATTCATCTAGGTACAAGGTATGTATATCGGAAAATCGCCCGCAGTATTTTTGAGAAATGATTCGTGATTCAAAAAGAAGAAAAAAAGCTATTTAAACATAGATCCGGAAATAAGTCGTTTTCGAGTTATAGCCACTTTTATGTTAAAAAAAAATCGTAATTTATTTTTCGTCTGTCAATTCTGTGCGCTCCATTCGATTTTTAAGATATTTCTTCTTTCGATAAGGTATTTATTTTAATTATTATACATAGCAACAAACGTGTTTTTAACTTCACTATTATTTGATTTATAATGCGACAATTTTTAGATAATATTGGTTATTGTAACACCGTTTTTTATCACAACATATCTGACTAACTAACAAATTTTAAACAATGGACAAACATAATTTTTATCCGACGACTTCGATGATTGACTACAATTTTTTCAAGTATCCGGACATAATGTTTAAGAATTTTTTATTGTAAAAATTTCGTTAATATTCGAAATTTTGTTAACATTGAAAATGACCCGATCGGTGTTGAAACGTTTGTTTTAATATTTATATTTAATAAATGATGATTTAATAAATTATGATTTTTTTTAACATAAAAGTGGCTGTAACTCGAAAACGACTTATTGCCAGATATACGAGGTGTATACAAAAAAGTTCGTTTATTCGGTTTACTAAAAATTGAAATTACATTATTCTATAACGGGGATGTGGTCACCTTCGAAGTACTCTCCCCTTGACAGAATGCACTTGGTCCAACGCTTCTTTCATTCCTGAAAGCAGTGCTGTATGTCTTCCTTTATCAGTCCCTTTAGGAGCTTCGTCGTTTCTCGCTTTATGATATCAACATCCACAAAATGTTCACTCCGCATCATATTTTTTACTTTAGGGAATAGGTAAAAGTCACAGGGTGCTATATCAGGTGAATAGGAAGGGTGGTCCATGGTAGCGATATTATTTTTGGCCAAAAACTCGCGCGTAACGAACGCGGTGTGCGAAGGTGCATTGTCCTGATGCAGTATCCATGCGTTCTTAGCCCACAATTCGGTTCGTGTACGTCGCACACGTTCACGCAGACGCTTTAAGACTTCAACATAGAATTTTGCATTAACAGATTCATCTTCTGGAACATATTCATGATGAACAATTCCATGAATATCGAAGAAAACTATGAGCATGGTCTTGATTTTTGAACGACTCTTGCGCGCTTCTTTAATGCGAGGCGAATCATGATGCTTCCACTCTTCACTCTGCCTTTTTGTTTCAGGATTATACTCACAAATCCAGAATTCGTTTCCCGTTATCACCCTTTTGAGAAAATTTGAATCCTGGACATTTTCGATCCAGTTATTGCAACAGTCAACACGTCTTTGTTTTTGCTCGTCAGTCAAAACTTTCGGAACAATTTTTGCGCACAGCTTCCGCATGTTCAAATCTTCTTTTAAAATTGTATGAACACTACCGATACTTATTCCAAGTTTTTCTGCAATCATTCTAATGATAATTCGACGGTCGGCCTTCACCAAATCGTGAACACGTTGAATGTTCTCATCGATACGTGACATTGAAGGGTGTCTCGCTCGTGCATCGTCATTGACGTTCTCCCTTCCCTTCTTGAACCGGTCCACCCATTTATACACAGTTGTACGCTTAATGACAGATTCACCATACACCATTTTCAACATTTGAAGAATTTCCTGGCCGTTCTTGTTAAGTTTTATGAGAAATTTAATGTTGGTTCTTTGCTCAGTTAAAACGTCTCGCTCCATTCCGTCAACACGACCAAAAGTACGTTAATAAAAACAAACACGAAAAGCAAAGATCTCATTTGACCGTGACTTTTAATAAGGACACGTGACGCTTCCCCCGAGAGGTTGCACCACTGTACAAGCTTAAGCGTCACCACATTAGCAGAATAAAATTCAGTGCACGAACTTTTTGTACACACCTCGTATGTTTACGTGATGCCGATTCTTGTATCGATGCATTGAGAATCGATTCTTTTTACTCTTGAAGAATCTATTCTCAAGCGATTCTTTAATTTCTCGATTCTTTCGGAATCGATTCAATTTTTCCAAATCATTATTTCGAAGGAAAGGCGCATGATACGGAGCGATTGGATGCTGCCAATCACTGTGCCATGGACATAAGAAATGGACGTATCATAATCAATTATTCTCCTCGAATTCGATACTGTAATTAGTTAATTTCTTACGGCTTAAGGCTTGAAACATCTATTGTAGATCTGGGTTAGACTTTCTAAGTTCTCTAAAAATATATGTAAGTCAATGTAAAGCGGGGAGCACAGACTTTTGCATAACGCATAAAGCATGTGCATAAGGAATTTCATTGGCCCATTTTCTTATGCATGAGTCAATGGACCAATCAAATTCTTTATGTATATGGTTTATGCGTTATGCAAAAGTCTGTGCTCCCCGCTTAATACGTAAATAATTCTTGCGCAAGAAAAGTTCATATTAAAAATATACATATACGACTAAAGAGTACAATATAAAATTAAGAATCCTTGTATATAATTTTGTTAATCATTTCATTTTAATCTCATTTATAAGTTTTTTTTATTAAAAAAAGAATTAAAAATTCAAATGTAAAAAAATAGATTGATTCCCTCTCCCTTTTCCTCTCTTCTTTCCCCCCCCCTCTCTCTCTCGTTCTTCTCACTCTCCCCCTCCCCCTTCTATCTCTTTCTTTCTCTAAGAAATTACCTGGTTGCTAAGAAAAAGAAGCAAAAAAATCGATTCTTCGGAATCGATCCTTTTTTTCCAATTCATACACGATTAAGAATTAAACCTAAAAGAATTGATCGATTCTGAAATTCAATACTTCTTTTTAAGAATCGGCATCATTAGATTTTACATAGCCCTTTTTCCTTCTTTGTTATCTGAAGTATTGCAAGTGATTTTCTGAACACCCTGTATGCAACCTATATGTATAGAAAGTTTTTAAATCACGCACTTTGCAAAGTTCCCTTATTAGCGCAGTTGCAGAAAAAAGTACAAGTTGAGTCTTTTCTCAAAAAAGTGTCCGAATCCATATTTTTTTTTTTTATAATAAATTATTTTCTAAACAACACAAAGTCTAAAATTGTGATATAAGACGTCTTTGAGTCGTTTTTTAGAAGCAAAAAACGTCTTATGACCCGATTTTATTTAGACACTTTTTGTTATCTGAGTTGTTACACATAATTTCAGACAAATTCAATGTTCAGCTTGTTTCAATTTTTCATTTATTCGCAATGCATCTTCGAATAAATCCTCGAGAACGATTTGAAAAAAAAAAAAAACAAATTCAATGCAAGAGAAAGAATCAGATGACGAAAATGACACAATGCAATAAGGAAAGAATTCAGGATGAAATAAGAAAGTCCGGAATCGATAATGCGCGAACAAAGTAATTCTGATTTGTTGTTCTTATTGTTTATATAATTTGTTAAGCCCAAGACACAATGCAAGGAAATAGCAATAGCGATAAGTTTCAACTTATCAGAAATCAAATACACCGGAATACACATTTTTGATAGGTTGAAACTTATCGCTATCGCTATTCCCCCGCAATTGTATCTTGGGCTTTATTCTTAACTGGAGACAGTCCATTAAAGGGACCAAGATTTTCACACATGGACGCTATTTGTAAAACGTGTTATGGTATGTGAAAGCACATATGAGATAAACAAAAACTAAATAATTAAACATACTCATTGACTGAGTTACAATTATGTTCGTTTCTCCAGTCCGCTGTTGTTTCTGTCGCAGCTTGTCAACAACGTTCACACGATAGTAATTTATCTCCTCGTTAATAGCGTTTATATGATAATAACTGACCTCCGGTGGCAAAATTGATGGAACAGCACCTTTTTTCAACTTCGGTATTTTACGTGGCATAAAGGAAGTTGTACCGTCTCTCAAATAAAAAGTATCTTCTCGGATAATATCGTCCTTTGGGAAATGCAACTCACAGACGCGACTTTTTTTGCTAAATTTAGTGACGCCTTTTGTAGCAAGTCCACTGTCACACCAGTTATTGAACATTTCATCTGAGAAAGGTGTAAAAAGGCTTCTTTTCTCTGATCCATCTTTAGTGGGACAACCACGTATCCAGCACGACATTTTACGATGTTCGGATAAACACACTTGACTAATTTCAGATACGAGACCAGGCTGGTCAGGTAAGGTTAGATACCATGGCCCGTGTTCAGAACGCGCTAACATGCTATAGTTTTTTACGTTATGTATACTATAGAATTTCAAAAATAAAAGAGCGCTTTTATTTTTGATAAAAGTGTGTTCTGAATACGGACCAAAAACCCAACTGTAAAGCCCGATCTACAATTGCGTAAACGTAGTTCTAGTTGTAAGAATTGATCAATTACGGATAAATACGAGGAGAATATCCAACTATGATTGGATAATTCTTACAACGGTAATTATACGGAATACCCCCCACTACCTCCAATTTCGATAAAATTAGGCTTATTTTTGCATATTTTTGCATGAAACGAAAGAAGCAGAAAAAAGTGTCGCTCTGCCTTACGAATCGAGATATTAAGCGTTAAAGTTGACGATTATTCAGGTTAGGAAATCTGTCATACCGACTATACATGTCGGCTACGCCGAGCGAAGAAAAAATAACATATTCTACCCGCTTGGGGCCTAACCGCCTAGAAGTTACAGCGTAGACAGTGTCCCTTGCAATATTTCTAACCCATTTTTAAATTTCGTTCCTGTTGGACTGAAAAGTAACGAGACGCATGCGCATAAGATCGAAATGAATGTAGAAGATATGGCCATTGTAGGACTGTGACAGATTTCCTAACCTAAACAGTCGTCAACTTTAACGCTTAATATCTCGGTTCGCGGGACAGAGCGACACTTTTCTCTGCCAGATTCTTTTGTTTCATACAAAAACGCGTCAAATAAGCCTAATTTTTAGCAATAGAAAGAAAAGTGGCAAACAAAAGTTGCTTCATTTTGAGGGACACATAAAGTGATGTCAATGACTTTTTTATAGATGGAGGCGTAGAAGGTAAATAAAAGTTAAATGTTTTTTTATTTACATTCCGATAAAACGTTTTGATAGGAATACAGTGACCTATATAATTGAAGATTATTTACGGTTATACAAAGTTAGCTGTAAAGAAAAATAAATTGTCTTAAGGCATTTTTCGAATATTTTATTAATTTTATTTATTTGCATACTTACCATTACAACAAGTGTTCAAAATGATGACCCTGAACATCGATGCATTTTCTAATGCGTGTTAATACGGATAACACTGCACAATGGATTTCATCCGGATTTATCGCAACGCAAGCTCTTCTTATACGTTCCTTCATATCTTCTCTACTTGTCGGTATTTTGCTGTACACTTGTTGCTTTAATTTTTCCCATAAATAAAAATCCATAGGTGTTAAATCTGGGGAATGTGCAGGCCACCTGTTATTTCCTGACTGACCAATCCAACGATCTCTAAATTTGCTGTTTAGCAATTCAGTAATAATCTGTGCAGAATGAGTAGGACATTCATTTTGTTGGTACCACATTGATCGTCGTATGCTCAGTGGAAGATCTTCTAATAATAGTGGCAATATTTCTGTCAAAATCTGTGCATACTCGTGACTATTTAATGTCTCATCAATGAAGTGAGGACCAATTATTTTATTATTAAGTATTCCGACCCAGACATTTACGGACCAAGGTTCTTGATCGTCCACTTCTTTCAGCCAGGGTGGCTCCTCTATTGGCCAATAGTCCATGTTGCAAAGATTTACTTGTCCATTGTTTGTAAATGCAGCTTCGTCAGTAAATAAAATTTTAGTAAAAAGCATATCATCCTCTTGTAGTCTTTGTAGGGCCCATTCACAGAATTGTACACGATTTTGAAAATCGTTGTCATGTAACTTTTGACGAAGTGAGGTACGGAAGGGTTGAAATTTGTTGGACTGGAGTATTCGCAAAACACTTCGTCGACTAATACCACTTTCACGTGCAAGTTGCCTTGAACTAATATGTGGATTTAATGCTACAGCGGCTAAAATGTTTATTGAATTTTCGTCGTTAGTTACTTTCTTGATTCGTTTGCGTATTTTATTATCCAAACTTCCTGTTTTTTGAAAAGTATTTACTATGTTTGAAAAAACAGAGCACGAGGGATGGACACGATCAGGGAATCTTTCAGTATACAAACGTACTGCTTTTCTCATAATTTGACAACATTCACCATAGATGAAAATCATATCGACTTTTTCCGCTTTTGTATAACGCATTTTGCAGGGTACGCACTTTGTTCGCAAGAGGTAAATTCAAATGATCAGTAAGTACGGATAATGTATGTGCGATTCAGACCACTGTCACCAAGCTTCGATTAATTAATCGGCCTAGTAATTTTGCAGGCTTCCAACTGAAACTGATGTCGGAGAATTAATGTGAGCTCAGCTCTGACATCAGTTTCAGTTGGAAGCCTGCAAAACTAGGCCGATTAGTTAATCGAAGCTTGGTGACAGTGGCCCTCAATGGTCTGTTTTTTTTTTGTTCTTGCATTGTCTGAACTACTGTACTACACGGTGCAATAAATTAAAGCAGAGAGAAACCTGAGAGTGAACATGGTCTTTTTCGTGTATCTCATAGGGTAATGTCCTCGTTTTCGTGGTTCTCTTCCATACTATTACATGAGTTAAGGTACCATTTCATACTGACGCTTGACGCTCATTTTTAGCGTCAAAATAGATCATTTGATTAAAATT
>NW_017275716.1:0-21224 GCF_001594065.2 Cyphomyrmex costatus
TAAACCATTCAGGGACACATCTTTCTGATGAACAAATTGTTAAAATCATAGGTACTGGGGGGTCTTTGGGGTCGCTGATTACGAATGTGAAGGTAGATTTTTAAAATTCAAAATGGCCGATCCAATATGGCGGAATACTTGGAAAGAAAATTATACATTTTAATGAAGCTTGATAGCTAAGGGTTTTTGGGATCGCGGATTATGAACCTGACATTAGATTTTTAAAATTCAAAATTGTGAATCCAATATGGTGGACGATATGAATTCGATAGACGACATAATTCAGTGAATTTACCTGAATCTTGTTATTGAGAATGTTAATATAGAATAAAATAAAAAATGTATATTGTCTGTGTTATCTTATTAATACAAAAATACATAAATAATTCTTACTATTTTAAATAGAATCAATACCTGACATTGATTAACTTTAACTAGTAACTGAAAAAAAAAATTAATATTTTTTTCTTAAGTATAGTTATGGAAGTTCTTATGGAAGCCAACTGTGCACCCTGTTGGATCCGCCATTTTGAATTTTGAAAATCTAATGTCGGATTCGTAATCAGTGCAGTGGCCTCAAAAACCTCCAGATATCAAGTTTCGATACAATCCGTAATATTCTTTCCAAATCGTCCGCGCCGTATTGGATCCGCCATTTTGAATTTTTAAAATTTAATGGCAGATTCGTAATCAACAACCCCAAAAACCCTTAGATACCATGTTTCATTAAAATCGATAAAAGTAAATATTTTTGTCGCCCCAGATTCGCGATTCGTCCGTATGTGCGGTGCCGTTATAAACTCCAGGCATATCGAGCCTCGACAATTCCTCGAAGACGCCGAAAGCGTAGTACTCGAGCGTGTGCGGGGCGCTATAGACATACACGGTAGCGTGAAAGTGAACACCGCCTTCAACGGCGAGTTCATCGCGGGTGACAAACGTACAGTCATGGGGATAAATAGTAAAAACTGTGAACTCTATCGGTGCAACGATCTGCGCGAGTGGTACGCGTCGCGCGTTATCGAGCCCACGTTGGCGTCGCTCGAGGAGCATCAGGAGCGCGACAGCGGGTGGGCGCTCTCGCGTATTCTGAACCTGACAGTCAATGTTAACAAACTCAATCCCATGCGCGCGAGGTGTCACGTTACATTGCCGAAGAACATTGCGGACAAGCACGTGCTGGTCAACGTAAGATCGAACGACAATGCGTGCTTCGCGTGGTCGATGGTCGCTGCTTTGCACCCTGTAGACAATCATGTGTATCGAACAGCGTCGTATCCACATTATTCGAAAGTGCTCAACCTCGCGGATATCGAGTTTCCGGTAACGCTCAAGAACGTTGCGAAATTCGAGCGCTCGAACGATATCTCAATAAACGTGTACGGCATCGAGGACGGGGACGTCCTCCCTCTGCGGCTCACCGACTGCAAGAGGGACAGGCACGTCAACCTCTTGTACGTGCAAGACGGCCACTTCGTGTGGATCAAGCATCTGTCCCGCCTCGTGAGTACACAGATTAATAAACATAATGGTCAAAAGTACATTTGCGACCGGTAAGTGCGATAAGTATAATACAATAGTAAGCTAAAAATGTTGTACTAATAAGTGTTTGTTGTTTGCAGTTGCCTCCACTACTTCTCATCCAACGAGAAACTGGAGAGACACGCGGTGGACTACCAAAGACTCAACGCGTGCGCTATCCGCCTGCCGTACGTGGAGCAAAGGTGACTCGAGTTTGGCAAGTACTCCAGAAAGGAGCGGGCGCCGTTTATAGTGTACGCTGACCTGGAGTGCGTCTTGCGGAAAACCGAGGACGCATCATCATTGGCGGCGTCGGCGTGTGCCGGCTATTATAATCTTGCATTAACTCTGGTGTAATTCTGCATGACTTTATATGCTCTCTTCTGTATTATTTTCGGCCACGTTAGTATTCGGCCGTGCTTGACATGACGAGCGCGTGACGCGTATCAATCCCGACCGTCTCGCGACGTTACTTTCTGAGTGACTTTATTCGTGGATTGATTATAGTTTATAGCGCTTTCAGTTCATTGATTCCACTTTGCTATCGATTTCTCGCGCTGTCGGATGTTGTCTTGTCGTTGTTAACATTGCGAAATTATCTGTTCTTGCGCGCATTTAATTAATCTTATTTTCTTTTCGTCCAGAGTATAACTTCTCTCCGCGTGTTCACAGCGCTGTAGTTTATTTTGTAATTTCTTTTTGTTCATCTTTCCACGCACTACCAATTCAATAATATCAAGTAATTTATTTTATTTCTTTTTGCTTTCTATTGTTCTGAATAAACACGCATATTGTTATTTTAATACTAAGAGTGCCTTTTTCGCGTTGTCGTCCTACTATTGTCCTATGAATCTTCCTGTAACCGCAGCTCTCGTCTTTTCCTAAGACCCTGCCCTTCTACCGTTAGATTGAGCTAGCCGATCCGCGTGCGAGTGAGAATTTCCGGGATTTTCGCGTTACGACTTTCGCGTTTGGTGGGGTCGCGTTTGAGGTTAAAGTTTTTCGCGAGATTGACGTCGCCCTTAAGGACGTCTGGCGCCAATTTTCGTGATTAGCGATTCTCGCTCAACAGCATGAGCAGGGAGGCAACGAGCGGCTCGTCCGTTCGCTCAGCGGAGGACCTGCGTCTCGCCTCCGTGGTTTCAACCTGCGACGAGCGCGCGAATAACGTCGTAATATATAGAACATTACAATTAGACAAATTAAAATAAATTTTAACTAATAATAAATCAATAAACAAAAATAATTAAAATATCGTTTGTACGTGCGTGCATGCGTGCGTGCGTGCGTGTTTCAATGGACGGAAGCAGATGGAGCGGGAGAGGAGTTAGAGAGGATTATGACGGCAGGAACAAGGGAATAAGAGGTGAAGGATGCTCAAGGAAGGTAGGAAGGGTTACTCCAGGGAGATACTCTACGGTTATTTGCTCTATAGGGAAAAGGGTTTAAGGAGGAAGGGGAAGTATTGGGGGAGGTAAGTTAGGTTCAAGGAGGGGAGGGGGAGTGGGAATGTCATCAAGGGAGATGGGAGGGAACCGCTCGTTCATCGGGAGAGGGAAAATCGAGAGGAGGTTAGGAGTGGAAATGTGGTGAGATCTAGGGGGAAATAGAGGAGAGGGACGGAAGAGTACGAGGGTTCTGTGTATTATGTCGCGGTGAGATTTACGGTGACGGGCTAAGCGGGGGGTGGTGGCATAGCAATATCGGACCGACGGGACCGCGAACTCCAGCGGATTTTAGCGAGGGGGCTTCTTGCGCGAAACTCCCTTGTGGCACCGCGAGTGCGCACTAAAATTTGAAGCGGGTGTTACGTGAGGAAGAAATTAAGGTTGGATGTTACGTGCATACAATTGTGTACGTATACTCATAGAAAAAAAAGGAAGTTAAAAAAGGGGTAAGGAAGACAAAATAATGATCTTACTTGGATCGCGAGGCTGAGATACTCCTGTCGGCGGTCGGTCCCTCACAAGACGGTCCACGGTGGTGGAACTTCCGGTCCTTGAAATGGAGCCGGAACTTCCGGTCCTTGCGATGGTCACGGTGGCGCACAGCTGTGGGTGGTCTTGATCAGGGCCGATAAACTCCTATGGTTTTCGCGTAGACAGTGTTTCAGCGCCTCTACAAATCGTGCCCGACCTTCGAGAAACTAAAATGCAATGCAGGCGCTGAAACACTGTCTACGCGAAAACCATAGGAGTTTACCGGCCCTGGTCTTGATGCACAGCCGTGGGTGGTCTTGATGTACAGCCGTGGGTGGTCTTGATGCACAGCCGTGGGTGATCTTGGTGCACAGAGTTTATCAGATTTCGATGTGAATCACCGAATCGTAGGAGGATCTCAGTCAATTGACTCGGGCTGACGCCTCAGACAACTGACTTTGATCTAAGACTTAATCGCGACTGATTAACTAAGTCCGGACAATTGACTTGGGCTATCACCTCGGACAACTGACGCGGACTTGTAGGACTGACGAATTAAAGATTAGAACTGACTGTGTGCGCTTCCGTGGCCCTTGTATTTATACCCCAAAAAGGCAGGCTTTTTCTTTGTCTGAGATTGTTGCTTCGCCAGCAACTAGTGATGTGGTTTACGATTTTTCGTTGTTGATCTAGCATCTTCTTGGAAGAGTTTTAAGAATAAGGGATTTTACGATTTTTCTTAAGGGGATGCTGGAGCTACGACCGAACTTGATGGAGGTCGATAAAACAGGACATTTTCATGATGTATGTAATATTTTCGTTCCTGTCTAACCACTTCGCAGTAGTTTCACAGAATAAAAATTCCTTCTCCACAATTAAAATATCCGAGCTAATGTACCTGGCCCTGATGTATATTTTGTCCAAAGTTGGAAAAAGTATGAAATCATAGATTTCCTTATCCACTTAACCTCAATATGGCGACCAACGCTGAAGATAAAATGGATAAAGAAATCTGTAATTTCATACTTTTTCCAGCTTTGGACACAATATACACCAGGGCCAGGTACATTAGCTCGGATATTTTAATCGTGGAGAAGGAATTTTTATTCTGTGAAACTATTGCGAAGTGGTTAGACAGGAACGAAAATATTACATACATCATGAAAATGTCCTGTTTTATCGACCTCGATCAAGTTCGGCCGTAGCTCCAGCATCCCCTTAAGTCCTATCGTAGTTGACCTAGCGTCTTCTTGGAAGAATTTTAACAATAAGGGATTTTATGATTTTTCTTAGGTCTTATCGTAGTTCATCTAGCGCATTCCTAAGAGAATTTTAAAAATAATGTATTTTACAATTTTTCTTAAGGGGAGGTTCTCATGAGACTCGACCAAAAAATCGATTTTTTTTGCATTTTTCGATAGCTTATGGTGTGTAGAATATGTTCCCAAAGCGGTTTGGCCGATAACGATTGCATAAAAAAGCACCACCAGATATCGCTAGATGCGCTATGGCATTGAAATAACGGAAAGCATGCGTCTCTACATACTAATATGTGCGATTGAAGCGTGCATTATCGAAGAAAGCCGCCCAAATCGCTGAAATGGACGAAGTCGCCGAAGGATTGATGATGGCCCTGGAATTACTGATTAGCTATAAGGTACATTATTTTGCTAATGACTCGAAAAAAATTAACCAAATCTTAAAACGCGTTTTCTGAAAAATCATGTTTTCCAAACTGGTCTCCACGATACCTCAAGAACTCTATGGATTGACTTCAATTTTTTTTATTTTAAAGTAGATAAAATTTATTGGAGCCTAAACCTAAATTCAGATGATATTTGTCGTTTTTTTTTTATTTTTTCGAGCACTTTAAAGAGCGAAAAATGTGGAAAAACGGTACTAAAAATTCACATGTCCGCCATTTTTGTAATTTTTGACTTTTTATTGATATTATAGGTACAAGCTCCAATAAATATCATATAATTTATAAAATTTTTTGGTTTTTTTATTTCAGATGACATGAACGTGCTGTACGATGGAGACCGTTTCAGTACCTTTTTTTTTCATCGTGACGTTCGACGGCGTATTAACACTTCCCATGACACTTATATGTATCAAAAAAAATTTTTTTCTACACTTTAAGAGTCAGTAAATAACTGTCAAAAAACTCAAGTTGTTCATTTACTTTCTTCTATGAAAAAAAAATCAAGAAAATCACCGTGTTTTTGGACCTCTAGATGAGAATCTCCCCTTAAGGGTGCCGTGTGTTGGAAATTATTATCGGGACCACGTCGCGGTTTTGTTATAATAAAATATGTGACCGGAGGAATTGTTTGTTTCCGCGGCTTCATTTACATTTGTTGTGTGTCGGATAAACATTGCCGTGGGAAACCATCTAAGAGTTTTACGATCTGACACGACGAACATGGCGCCTGTTATTTCTTAAACGAGTTTTCTTAGAATCGTGTATCACCCCCAGATGGTACTTTTGAGTGTTCGTTATCCCATGACCGCTTGCATTAGAAATATACGGTTTCGCAATTTTTATCGCCGCGCCGCCAGCCTTTGTACGCATGCTGTTTTTTCTCTTTTAATTTTTTTTTAAGTGGCATTTACGAGTTTCCCAGTGCGTGGAGTTTACTTAGGATCCATTATCACATATCCGCAATCGGTCCCTTCTCGTAAGTGTCACTTTAGTCATGACGCTGACTAAGATCCTTTGAAAGAAAAGAATTGTGGAGTCTACAGGACATAACATTAATGCAAAATATTTTGTCTTAGAATAATTTATTCGATAATTTCCTTGATATTTATATAATTTTATAAAATATCTTATATATTTCAAAAATTCTTATCATTATCAAATAATATTTAATAGGTTGTCAATAAAAAAATTATTAATTTACATTGAAATTATATATTAAAATGTAAATCGTAAATTTTATAAGTATTTGACATATTACACATGTCATGGCGTGAAATAGAAATAGGAAATGTACATACAGATTGTACCATTGGCAATCAAAAGAAACAATTTATTTGCTAATCATTTGTATGTCACAGTATCATGTATAAGATAAGTTACAAGAGATTTCAAGAAAACCAAAGGCGCTCAATGTTATAATCACGAAGTATTATGGTTGGATCGATATTGTGTTAATCATCGGAAGATTACATAAACACTGCGATATTGAAATAAATGTTCCCTCCATCCATTTCTTTTTATCTTAAAAAAGAAAATGTTGAAACAGAAACTTCTACTCCTTTCGTCCCTCCCCCCCACACACGCACGCACGCACGCACGCACGCACGCACGCACGCACTTATACGTATCTTTCTTTCTACTTGAATTAGATGATTCATAATTAAAATATCACAATTTCACTTCCGTTTATTCATCTAACGTGAACACTGGCACTTGCCTTCTTAATTACTTTCCGACTTGAATACAACCTTACAATTTTACAAATGCAGCTGAATTTTATTCTTTCTTTTATACATATATCTACACGATGCAATAAAGCTTAAGTCGTTTCTTTGATTTCTGTCCATATTCCGATGAATGCAAAGCAAGATTTGATAAAAAGTCGGTAACTGCTTTTCCATCAATCTTTTAAATCTTTGATTAAAATCGATTCAAAGCTTTAATTTAATCTTTAATAAAAGTTTACACAACATTCAATGAAGAAACATATTTTTATCTTTACACACTTATCCTATCAGATAATATCATAACTATTAAATATCATAGCGAATATAAATTTAAGAAAACGATTTAACAGACAATATACAATATTGCTGCATTTTATATTCGTATCTGTACAAATCTACAAAAATTAAAATTATAAATTATAAAATTATATAACAAACGTTCGAATATTTATATCGCACAATTAGAAGTGATCGGCGACAATGGTACAACGTACTCCGATTATGCCCGGGAGTATCGAGGCAGCGATCACGTAATTTCGAGCGAATTTTTTCATTTTTCACTTTTCGCCCGTTCTGATTCCGCGTGAACTTTTTCACAAGTCATAACGATTACGTAACCTAAGAAGTGTAAAAAGTGAAATCACTAAACACAGATTAAGATAGGGATTATGAAAATAACTAGACAGTGTTTGTTTCGCAATGTGTGTTTGTTTCGTTTGTCAATATAATTGTCAATAACATAACCTAATTATCACATTTTTCGCAAATATTAACAATAATATACGACATATATCAACTACTAGGGAACATTTAGATTTACACTACATTTCCGCCTTTTCGCCATCAACTTTCAAGGCGAAAAAGTTTACGTCAAAAGTTTCATATTTCCATAGTTCAAAAAGTTCCATGATCGCAAAAATTTTCGAATTCGCATGAAATTTTTCACTTTTCACATTTCCACCCTAGGGAAAAATTACGTGATCGCTATCCGGGTCTCAACCAAACATTCATAAAAATTCATTCACGACTGCGGAAGATTCTTAAGGCTCCTGATTACTTGCCGCAGCCATATTGAATCATCCCCATAAGCGAGAAATAATACGTTCAAGTTTCTTGCATTCGTAAATAAAGATAATTGAAATAAAACAAAATAATGAGATCACTTTAAAATAATTGTAAAAATGGGCTGAAGCGCTATCCTTATTCTGCCTCATACCTAACAAGTGTAAAAGACACCGGAAGTACATATGCATAATAGACTTATTTTCACTTCAAGTGCCTTTACAATTATTTATTAACTGTCAAGAAGGAAGGGAGAGATAAAGAATAGAGGTAGCTGTGAATAAGAATAGCTTCGACTCATTTTTATTAGTTAAAATACGGCTTTAAAATACGGCGCGCGTAATCCTATTATTTTATTTTATTTAAATTTTCTTATTTAGAATGAATATGCAAAAAATTTTAACTTGTCATTTCTCATTGTTTACAGTCAATTTTTACAATGTGCAGACGTATTAATGTTTTGTTTCTGTTTTGTCGATAAATGTACTGATATGTTCTCTGACCAACGTGACAGTTTTACATAATTGTGTGTGGATGAGTCCATTACTGGAGATTTACTACCGATCTACCAATCGTTGTTACACAGATTTCTTGCCCTAATAATGGATTCATCTTTATTTATTTTACACCAATGATTCTGATGTTCTCTCTACGTTTTTTTTTTACTTCTGAAGAAGACTCAATCCAAGAGTCGAAACATGTATGTAAAGTCTTGAAGATTCGAAGATTTACGGTTAAGTTTTATTGAAAATGTCTATCTCTGTTATATATATTATTTATATCTCCGAATTTATTGTTTCTCTTTTATTTTTTGACTACGTGATTAAAAATTTTAATGTTATGACTCTTAATTTGTCTTTTTAGTCTATTACTTTATGTTTTAAACTAAGAGTTCTTTGCCTTATTTATTATTGTGTCATTTCTCATTTATGACGTCTTAATCCAATATGGCCGCGATTACTAGGCTTTCACACATAAAACTCCGTAACGACGTAAGCATAAGGAAATTGACCAATCCTAATCGTGTATTTAATCCCTCCGGTGTTGAATACACGATTGAGATTGGTCAATTTCCTTATGCTTACATCCTTACGAAGTTTTATTTGTGAAGGCCTTCAGGAACCCTAAGGCTTGAAACACAAAAATACTTAGCTATTACAGAGTTAAGAAACACAAGTCATAGTCGTAATTAAGTCAACATGAAATAGATGCATTCAGTAAAATTATCGCTCACTAAACGTTCAGTGAGCTCTTGTATATGTTTGGCCTATATTTTTTTATATCTAACGAAATGTGCCAATCAGATGGAAAAGCTTACTGAATGCTTAGGGTATGTTCTAATGCTCTCAACGCTTACAGAATTATTTCATCTGTGTTGTTTCAGTAAATTTTGGGACAAGTTTATAGTTACATCAAAACACTGACTGCATTTAGCAGATTTAACAGTTGAGTGAGCGTCCGCTATTAAGTGGTGTATGCTCTTAAATCATCCAATCAGAATTTTAGATCTAGAAGAATACATCAATAGCAACGAGCACTCGTTCAACTTTTGAGTCTGCTAAACGCAGCCATATTATGATAATTTACAACTTATGTTCCATGATTCAGTGAAGATACAACGATCACAATACGAGTAGAAGGAACAAGGAATTTACGAATAAGGAATAAGAAATCTCAACCTATCAAATCGGATATATTGATATACATATAGTTTCTGATAGACTGAAATTTCTTATTCCTTATTCCTAGGGCTGTATTCATAGTCCGCCCTCGACTTCAGGATCCTAACAACTTTAGGCCGTCTTGGTCTTAGCTAAGTACGACTTGAGCTGAACTTAAGGATTGATAGGTGTGTAATTTCACAGTGTTGACTTGAGTAATCCTTACAGAAGTATCAAAGAATTGGTGATTTTTCTCGTGCTATTAATGGCAACAATGACAAATAGGTTCAGATTGGTTAAAATTCTATGCATTGTTATCAAACGTGTATCTAATTTCAATAATGTGCTTTTGTAGATTATCATACATTTGCTAAATTCTCGTATTTTTCGTTGGCAAAGGATTTTAATATTAACGAATTTGCTTTTTCGTGTTTTTCATGAGCAAAAGATAAAACATAACATGGAAAGGTAAATATTTTCGAAAACAGAAAAACTGTTTATTGTTCATCAGGTAGCTGAAAATAAAGAAATTTTGGAAAACCAGGAAACAGATGGTACTACAATACAAGCAAAAAGTACTATATGGCAAAAAATTCGTGAATCTTTTTATAAAAATAGATTCAATCGATGCATTTTCACGTGAAAATAAAGATTTTACAAGAAAAAAGCGTCGCTCTTTTCCACAAACCAAGATATTAAGTGTTAAACTTGCCATTAATCTTGCCAACTATTGAGATTAGGAAATCTATCATAGCCACATAGCCCACAAAACTGTCATGTCTTTATAAATCGCGCGCGCGTACTAAGTTATAATATATACATATAGGTATATATATGTATATATAGATTTATATTATGACGTGACATTTTGTCAGTCACTCTTAACGGTAACATCAGACGAGATCCTGGGTCCTTCAGGGTCAACAGGCGAGCGCACAAGCGAATGTGCGACATTATTATTTATCTTATATTATTTTCTGCGATTATTGTATTCCGCAATTATTATTTTTCTCGATTTCTTTGTCGCTATTTAGTTTTAGCTATTTTTAAGATGATTCTGAGTTAGGATTTTACTGTCGAGTCACGATCGGAGCCGGTGGCTGCGCTGTATTTGTGTGTTTGGCCGCCTCACCTATCGCCAGAAGAGAAAACAACACTTCAGAAGAAGAAGATAATGCTACATGGAGAATTTGGCTGAGGTTCACGGGAAGCGCGGTACACGCAGGTCGTATCATTTTATACCTGTCATTAATGTCGCTATTATTTGGTGGTTATCGCACCCTCATTGCAGACGCCTTGGAGAGAGACGTCAGCTGGGAACGGACTCGCCGGCAGGACATCCACCGAAGCGCCGAATCCTGTAGCGATTGCTGGAAGATCGCCGAGCGACCAGGAAGCATTTTCCGTCTTTTTGAAAATGCGCGCCACATCGTTTAAGGATACACGACTAACACGACACGCAAGGACCCGCGGGATTCGTCGCGGGGTCACGCGGTCGCGACGAGCCAATTAGAGCAGGAAGCGGCCCGATAAGAGAGGGGCCTAACGGCCTGCGTAGATCCGCAGAAACTTCCGATCAGCACTTGTGCAGTGACGGACCCGAGAGAAGGACACAGGATCTCGTCGCAATCTCGTCAAGTTCTCGTCAAGATATCTTCAAGAGTTTTCGCTGAGTAGAACCTCCATACCGGCTACCGAAAAGCTTGGGAGAAGTAGCTGAGGAGTATCGTGGTGAGGCGAGCGTTATCCGAGATTCTTATTGTAGAGCCACCTATCGCGCGATATTTTGTGTGCGTCTTGAGCGAATCGTGTGTGAGGATTTACGCGAATTCGGTTTGGCCGATGTCGTACCGGCAGATTGCAACGCCATTGTTTCTACTGGCGAGCACATGCCGTCCGCTCGAGAGTAGGAATTTATGAGCTCAGGGTTGTCGTTATTGCTCACCCGTGTCATTGCCTAGTCAATATCGTTCGTTGTATTTGTTGAGATTCCGATTTATTTAAGATTATAGTTGAGCCGCGTTGCCGCCGTTCAGCATTCGGCTGTCGGTTTGCATCTCTTGTTTTATCCATAGAGATAGTAGTATTAGAGTACGCATTGTCGGAAATTTGAGGAGTGGGGGTAATTCTATCTAGAAAAGGACGCACTCATTTGGAACCGTTTCGTTCTCTCTCGTTTCGCGCATGCGTATAGCCGAATACTCTGAGAGAGGGGATTGAAAGAAAGAATAAGGAATTGAAAGAGCAACCCTTGGCACTGGGAAACCCTTAACTTTATTAAAGTCAATTCTTTGTTTGATTCCAAAGAGATCAGGCTTGTCCGGTCATTCTTGGAAAGCCAAAAGTTTCTTTCCGCGAGACTTAACTAAACCATGTGAATTTAATTATCTTTATAACAATCTAGCCAATATGCTCGCATAACTGGAACTATAGAGGTATAAGTAACAGATTTTTATCATTTATATTTATTGATATTATTCATCGAGAGCCCTTAACCTTATCAAACTCAATTCTTTGTTTGATTCCAAAGTGATCAGGCTCAATCAGGCTTGTTCGGTCATGTAATGATGAAACTTTTCTCGTTCAACTCGTTCTTTCTTTCGATCCCCTCTCTCAGAGTATATGGCTATACGCATGCGCGAAACGAGAGAGAGCGAAAAAGCCCAAATGAGTGCGTCCTTTTCTAGATAGGATTACCCCCACTCCTACAATGCGTACTCTAGTACTACTATCTCTATGGTTTTATCACTGCATTAAAGCCAACCAGATTTTCTCGAAGTTTTTAGAGACAATCATTTCGAAGTACCGCTGTCGGCGATCTCGCCCCGTATTTTTCGCTGCATTCGAGTCAATTCGCCGTCGACGTGTAACCGCGCGGATCTGTAGACTTATTTTGTCACATATATCGCCACGACAAGTTAAATATATTGGAAACCCTTTGTTATTGTTACTATTAAATTCTGTCTAATTATTTTTGCCTGCCTCTACCTCGTTCTTCGACATTTTTCCCGCTTACCGCGAACCACTCCTTTCTGCCAATTCCGTTGGCTGAGCTAACCGATCTCGTCCGTCGCTAAGTGTGTGTGTGTGTGTGTGTGTGTGTGTGTGTAAAATATCAAGTAATAGACTTATAATCGTCATATAACGAATGGAACACACACACACACACACACACACGGGCGGGTGCAAGGGGGCGGCCTTCGGCCACCCCCCCGCACCCACACCGTCTCAGAGGTCTGCCCCGACAGTACTATCATAGCAACAGTACAATCGTAGAAGTCGTGTGCCCCTATGCAGGGGGAGGTGAAAGTTACTTTAGAAATAAAGTAGATGCACAGGGGGGAGGGGGATGAGAGTTGCTTTACCTTTAAAGAAACTTGATTACGTACATCAGACCGTTAATCATTCAGTTCATTTTGTTGATCCTGAATCCGTTGTACATACGCAAAATATTGAGCGATTATGACGCGATATGCGTTCTGCTTTATCGCGATTTAGTGTACGAGAAGAACACTACAAACATTATTTAGCAGAATTCATATTTAAAGAACGATGCGATTTTAATGAGAGAATACCGCAATTTTTTCGATTAATGGCTTCTCTATATTCATTAAATAATGTATCGTCAAATAATGAATAAAATGAGTAAAAATGTACATTGAATAAAATGAGTAAATATTAGCAGCAACGGAAGCTTTTATAACCATTTTAATACCATTATCCACGTAAATAGTACGCAGAATATACGCAGAAATAGTACGTTATTTTTAAATTTTTTTTGGTTAATAACTTTTTAACGAAGGACGAGCGACGGGAATGGTCAATGACCTTGACCTTCTTGAGGGTCAAGGTCAAGGTCAAGGTCACTCGGAAGTCATTTGAAGATGACTGTGTAATTCAAAATATTTACCCGGATGATGTGACGAAGTTGTGCCATCTCTCACAAGTAGGGTCACAATATACATATATATATAAAAGTTATAAATTCTATCTAAAGGAGTCTTCAACGAAACTCTTACCTTCTCTTGAGTGAAGGAACAAAATTGATTCTAATGCGCAGGCGTCAGACGGAGTATATTTCGATATTTTGACTATGAATTGGTAAACTCGACTTAAGGGAATGCTAAAATCGTCCTGTTTTATCACGATTCTTTTTAAGGATAAATATCCGAATTGGCTTTACGGATTGCAAAATCCTTTCACAGAATAAAAGTACGCACGAAAAAGTATACAGAGAACCCTGATTTCACGAGAAAATCAGAAAATAATGCACTTTTTCTGACACGTACAGCTGTCACTTGGGGTTGACATTCACTTAATATAAAAGTTTTAGAGATCGCAGATGGCAAATAAGCGTCTTGCAGTATTCGGATGACTTGTACGAACAATCCTGAGTTTGCGGAACCAAGATTAAATGCGTAGAAAAAAATATTTCTTTTCAAACAGAAATCACGATCTATGCAAGGATCGAGACGTCAACAGAGCAGAAATTGCGTTTAGAAGTAGTTGCGCCGTCGGCCGCCGTCTTGAAATAGATGGCGCTGTAGAGCATCGGTAAAAACAGGTATTGAACGTGATTTTACTTTGCCAAAAAAAGTGAATTTTTTAATTTTTTTCCGATTTTCTCGTGAAATCAGGGTTTGCTGTATACCTTTTCGTGCATACTTTTATTCTGTGAAAGGATTTTGCAATCCGTAAAACCAATTCGGATCTTTCTCCTCAAATAGAATCATGGTAAAAACAGCTGATTTAGCATCGCCTTAAGGCGACCTTCAAGTTTCCTTAATATTTGAGGTAGGACTATGAATACGGGCTCTAATTCCTTATTCCTTCTATTGTGGCTACACTCTAACAGTTAGGAGCTACGCAGAATAAAAGGAACACAGAATAAGAATTTTAATCTATCAGAAATTATGTATTTCACAGCATACTGATTTCTAATAGATTGAAAATGTTATTCTTTGTTCCCTGTTCTCTCTGAGAATTTCATATGCATCAGTTCCCTCTCATCCTTTCGTATACATCCCCCTAATGTTCAATGCATAGGCAACCAT
The DNA here is from genome assembly GCF_001594065.2 of Cyphomyrmex costatus. Classification (NCBI taxonomy): domain Eukaryota; kingdom Metazoa; phylum Arthropoda; class Insecta; order Hymenoptera; family Formicidae; genus Cyphomyrmex; species Cyphomyrmex costatus. The sequence continues at coordinate 14,650 of NW_017275716.1, forward strand.
AGGCAACTTATATGTATATCAACAAACATGATCATACGTTATTATATAGTCCTTGGTTATATTATTACGCATATTTTTTATAATTAACTGACACTTCTAAGAATTAAATTTATATTACGACTTATGACCCATCTATCGTTGTAATTAATAAAAATATGTAAAGAGAGAGAGAGAGAAAATAATTAAAGATTTCAACTTATCAAAAACTGTATATTCCGATATAAACGATTTTTGATAGGTTGAAACCTTAATATTTTTGTTCTTATTTCTAATATTTTCTTTATTGTGCGCAGGATCTAAAAAAGTATGAACATATTAGCAGTTATAGAGTGATAGTAAAAAAAGAGCACATATTTTTTTTATATTTGTACAGCGAAATTTAAATTAAACATTACATTTAGAACATTATTTGAATTAAAACTAATAATAGCTTTCAATAGTGGTTTTATAAAATAATAGAGATGTGCGAACTATTCGAATACGAATCACTATGATTTGAGCACAAACTATTCGAAAATTTCGAATTAAGTATATGTAATCTTGGCAGACTTGATTTTCTGGAATCATATAACGAGACATACAAAATAGTTTTAAGACATTCCGAGACATCAAAACATGGGGACGTAAATTTATATATATTATACATGTAGGGCCGACGGAGAATGCTTAAGGTTAATGCGTGCGTAACCATCGTTACAGAGCGGCAATATACAAAAGCAAATAGTTATTTGTCGGAATCAATCCATTACTTTCGTGTTGTTTTCTTTTTTTTTTTATGTCAAGCGTTCGTTTAGTTTAAAGTTCACTGCAAGATTCGGCGATGTGAGTTAACGCGCTGATTCGCGAAAAAACGTTGACTTTTGTTTTCATGCCGTAGCGCGAGACAGGTTCGAACCTGCACGCGCGAGGAGCTGAGTGAGCTCAGTCTGTTACTGCTCGTCATCGAGAGACGTTGTGTATTAAATATAAATCTAACTAAGGCTTTCCTCTTTTTTCCTTGTAATTTTCCTACATACATATAGAGGACATTTAAGGACATAATCCGGACGTCTACGTGTTGTGTGGGTTTTATGGTTTCTAATACCGTTACTACTACTTACAATAAATTTATTTGATGATAAATTTGATTTTATTGTGCAATTAATTAAATTTTAAAATATAATAACTTAATTTTAAAAAGTCTTTGATCTCTATTAAGTTTCTTTTTCTTCCAACCAATAGTCTTTTGTTGATCAAGTTGGTCGCATGTATAATACGTACTAGAGATTTGTATCGGTCATCGACTTGTAACTATAGTTTTATATATTTAAAATATTTAAAAATATTGTACACACATTTTAAAATAACTATATCATAATTAATGTTTTTTATATAAAAATTATTTTATCTACATATTAGAATTCAATTGACAATGGCTGTGTTTAGCAGACTCAACCGTTTTATGATTCGTCTTGTTGATTTGATTATACTTTTAGATCTAAAGGAATTAGTCCGATCTCAGCGAAGAATTATAAAACAGTTGTAAAAGTTCTGAACGCGACCAATATAATTATATTGTTAAAAAGTTAAAAGTTATAATTTGATTCGGATTCGAATCGATTGGTATTCGGAAAAAAAAATTTTAATTCGATTCGCGAAATCAAAAAACCTTGATTCGCACATCTCTGCAAGATAAAAAGTGTATATATCAGTCTGAGTATCAATCTAATTATGAAATAATTAATAACACATAAAAAGGGCACTAATGGATATTCGTGCGCAATGTCGGTAAATCATACTCGGCTACTACCGGAGTTCTGCTAACGTAATATGTAGCAGAACTATTGTATAATATATACAATTTGTAATATGTAATCTTGGCAGGCTTGATTATCTGAAGTCATATAACAAAACATCCAAAATACAATTTTAAGACATTCAGAGACATTAAAACATGGGGACGTAAATTTATATATACAGGGTCCGCCACCAAAATTGGGACAAATCGAACAATTTCTTTAAACAAAATGTATAATATTTAATGAAAAATTAAATATTATAAAAAATCCTCTTACGTGGCACTTGGGGGATGCCCAATGAGCATAATTATTCGATAATCTCCCATTAGCTTGAGGGGGGATATATGTACATGTAAAATCGAAAAAATAAATTTTTTTTGAAGGTTGCTTAAATCGATAGATAAACTATCCAAGAATATCCCCAGAAAGTTATAGAAGCCAATGCGAGTTAGTTCTAAAGGTATAAAGCCGAAACTAAGCAAGCGTCGAGCAAGCGTCGAGCAGGTAGACGGCGCACAGAGTTGCGAAAATAGAAAAATGTGGCCAAAATTAGAAAAAATTAAACTCCGAATTTTCGGTTCTCATAAATATTCTTCCAAAAAGGTTCAAATTAATCAATTTTAAAATAACAGTTTAATAAAATTTTATTGTATTATGGAAATAAGTTGACGCAAATGTACATGTATTGCGAAATGAAAAATAACATGCGCATAATCATTAAAATGATTCTTCTGATACTTCATCAAAAAAGTTTTTATCATTAAAATCATTTTTTTAATCTAACATCCAATTTGTCTAGATTTATTTTTAACAAACGTTTAATTGAAAAGTTTCTGAAATCTACTATAAATAAAATTTGCAAGAAGTACACGTTTTTTGTATATTGAATTATTTTTCTCATGCCATTAAAAAAATGCACCTCTTCGCACCTCTTTGTTTTTCTGCCAAAACAAAGATAGAATAATTATGTATCCTCACACAAAAGTAAAAAGAGCGATACCCAGCGATTACAAAGATATGAGATTTTTTAAACAGAGTTCGATAGGTAACACGGTTTACAGTTTTTACGGTTTACGGTTTACAATTATTCGCAAAATTGAATTATATTTGTCATGCCATTAAAAAAATGCACCTCTTCGCACCTCTTTGTTTTTTTGCCAAAACAAAGATAGAATATTTATGTATCCTCACACAAAAGTAGAAAGAGCGATACCCAGCGATTACAAAGATATGAGATTTTCTAAACAGAGTTCGATAGGTAACACGGTTTACAGTTTTTACGGTTTACGGTTTACAATTATTCGCAGATGTAACAATTGAAGATAAATAAGATAATATAATATAAAAAATAATAATATAAAGTATAAATAATATAAAATAAAAAAAATTATAAAATAAGGAAAACAAAAAAATTAAAAAATTAAAAATAAAAGAATGTATTCTTTATTCAAATCTGCATAAAGAAAAGTGTTCATTTCAACTGCAAATTAATTTTATTCAATGTTAATTTTTGATTTATATGAAACTATTGATTTATGCTTTGTCGCTGCACTAAACTGCATTAAAACTTTCTATCTCGCTTTCGTCAATTTTCAAGTATATATTTGTTTTATTTTTTTTACAACGATTATATATTAAGAACAATCATACAAAGAACAACCATATGAAAGACAGTTCTTTCTCATGATAGCCGCCTACATTGTATTATTATTATTCAAGTGACGAAATATTATTAATTTTTAAGAAAGCAAAATATTATTTTTAAAATATATTAGTTAATAATATGTAATATATGATATGTAATAAGAATATGTAAATATTCCGTTAAATAGCGCACAGCTAACTTTCTCATAGCAAAATACATGTGCAGGACATAATAAATTTACTAAAACAAAAAGTAAAAAAGCAAATAAGTAAGATATAAATATGAATTAAAATAAGTTTAAAAACAACAGTATATTTCTAATGTGTATTGAACCAAAAATAACAAAAATAAGATTTATGGCCACTTTTTTTAGATTCCGCAACACTGTGCGGCGGCCGGCTAGCGGCGGTTTCTCGTCCCATCTGTCGGTCCTTTGTTTAGAAATTCGTCCGTGCGTGTCATATTTCGGAGTTCTTAGTTCATGTACAGAAGTGTAAATGTGTGTATCACATGTATATCACGTTCAATGCGACTGTGTGGCGCTTGAATCCGAAACATCTGAATTCGGGGAAGAAAATCGTGGAATTGTCGGCCTACATCGCTGCTGGAATGTTTAATGAAAGCTATTCATCCGTCTTAATGATTATGCAATTGCTGGATTTGAAAATTGGCCAGCAATGCAAAATGTTCGCGGACAGTGTCGATAACCGAAGAATAGCAAGGCAAGATAAACGGTACTCGCTCAACAGCAAGGAAGCCAGAACAGCACGCAGGTTGGAAAGAATACATGCTAACGACTTGTTTGAAAAAGAGGAAGGACTCCTGTATGGTGCAGGAATAGCCGATTAATCGACAATTGCTGTAAGTAGCTAATAACTCATAGTATTCACATCGAAAACTTTAAACCGCTTTTTCTCGAGTTTTCATTTTTGCGTTTTTTTCAAATTGGCGGGCAGGATTTAAAAAAAAGTATATAACCTATCCGAACCAAACAAAACGCATTTTCTTCACTATTAAATTCTCTTCTAAGTGAACCTACTTGTTGATAAAAAAAGTCATTTTTACTATTTTTTACAGCAGGTTGAAAACAAAAATTGTTTACGTAAATTCACACTTTTTCGTTTAAAACTGTATACAAACTTTTTTTCGCGATTTCTTCTGGGTTTTTGAGGTTCACTTAGAAGATAAACTTATAAATTAACAAATCTTTTTGGATTTTTGATTTCAGATAAAAATTACGACCTCCATCGTGCCCGCCAACTGGACACTCCGTCTTCGAGGCGCTGTCATCAATGTTTTATAAGTCCGCCATTTTGGAACATTTTTTAACCAAAAAATTTGTGTAACATCTTCCATGATAATTTAAAATATATGCCAAGTTTGACGAAGATTGCTTGTTTTATTCTCTCAAAAAAAAATCGCAAAAAACGGCTCGTTTTTAACAGTTTACTTATATATCCCTCCTTGAACGATGGCCTCTATTCTCGGTCTGAAGCATTCGCACGCACGCTATAATGTAGCGCTGTCCATGCCAACGAATGCTGTCTCAATAGCGGATCTTAATGACGTCACATTAGGATACCGAGACTTGTTAGTGATTTTTTCAACTACGCTCCATACGTAGTAGTCTAAAGGATTTAAATCTGGGCTATTGGAAGGCCAGAATTCCTTGAACCGTTAGCAACTCTCCTTGTCCTGGCAGCCTCAGAGAGCATCTGTCGTATCTTTAATGTGTACAATTTGTATCAAAGATCCTTCTCGGTAATTCGACGCATTATTGACTCGCTTACACCAATAATTGATACTAATTTTCGCAACGATTGCCCTGGGTCATCCGAAATCAGCGCTTTTGAGCCTTTTCAATGACTGCGGGTGTTCTCGCAGTGCGTTCTTTCGAGTGATTTTTCCTCGCTGGCATACTGAAACCTTCATTAAACTGTCCTAAAACCGTAAATTTGGCCACAATGTCATAAATGATTAATTTCGGGTATTCAAAAAATCGAATTATTTCTGTTGCTGAGCGTCCAGCGCGAAGGCTTTTGATGATCGCGGCTCTTCGATTATACTCCGCACTTAATTTCAACATCGCGTCCATTTTGAGAATATGATTGTTTACTAGAAGCATTAGGCTTTCTCGGAAAGCCAACATCCTCTAGCGGAGGCACAATATAGCAAAATTTCAATTGGTCCGGATTTTGATGGCGGACCCTGTTATGTACATATAGAGGACATAAATCCGGACGTCTACGTGTTGTATGGGTTTGTATGGTTTCTAATGCCGTTATTATTGTAATGTGTCGTTATTCCCAGTGAGAAAATCATGGAATCAATATCAAATTGATGTCGATTCGACGTCGAAATCATCAAATCGACGATTACAGTAATCAAGACGACCAAAAATTCAGTCGAAACGTTTATTATTTTTAATTCGTATATATATAAAATATTATGTGCAATGACTGGGGGTTTATTTGTTTATAGCGCGACACGGGCGCGAATACGCACTCGCTTCGCTCGTGCGTTCGCGCTCATCGCGCCATAAACACTAGCCCCACGCGTTACACAATGTACTATAAAATATCTTCTCTCGACATTGCATACTACCCAGTGAGAAATGACATTGAAATATCCGCGTAAGCTCTTTTTCACTTATTAATGATCTCATTATTGATTTGACAAGATTCTTAAAAAAAACTTTTTCACAAAAATAAATAATTATTTTAATACTAAAAAATTGAGAATTACCAAACAAAACAGTATTTTAAATATGAAAAATAAAAATAGCTATCATTTTCGAACCACTCAAGAATCTATTTGTGTATCTAATATGACCAAGGACTGTAATAACAAAATCTTGCACTTTCTGTTTAGACGCTTCATAAAAGAAAGAGTTTCATGACTCGTTATATTTTTATAATTATTCTAATATCATATACATATACAGATATGAATTTATTCTACTTTTTACAATAAAGATCTATCATTAAAATTTTTATAATTCTGCGCACGCGCGTGACATGTAATATTTTTTATTCGGCAGATAAAATAAATTCGGGAAGTTATTGTTATGATAAATGTAACGCGGCGACAACGATTCACGGACTTAGGAATAGAGGGACGGTGCATAACCTAAAGGGGTGAGGCACGTTCGC
>NW_017275716.1:21278-23845 GCF_001594065.2 Cyphomyrmex costatus
GTGGGGAATGAGGGACTTTTATCGTTCACGGAATTCCACAAGTCTCAATTTTCGATCAATTTTAATAATTTTTTTTTTTAATGAAAGCTTTTAAAATTCTAAAGAAGACTGTCAGGCGAGATTTTAGAAATTGAATGTTTACAATACAAAATGGCGACCGAAAGTGTAAAAGTTTAATAGGGAACTTGAACAAAACGTTCTTTGCTCATCAAAATCTCTCGGCAATTCTTAGTTGGGGATTTTGGGGGTTGGTGATCACGAATCCGAATGCGGAATTTCAAAATTCAAAATGGCGGTTACAAGATGGCGGACCAAAATGTAATAATTTACTTGACCATAATGAAACTGGGTACACGGGGGTTTTCGGGGTCGCTGATTACGAATCCGGCATGAGATTTTTAAAATTCAAAATGGCGGATCCAAGATGGCCGACCAAATTGTAATAAAGTTACTTGATCATCATGAAACTGGGTACGCGGGAGTTCTTGGGATCGCTGATTACGAATCCGGTTTTTAAAATCATATTTTTAAAATTCAAAATGGCGGATCTAGAACGGCGAACCGCAAACCAATAAGTTGCTTGATCTTCATGTAACTGGAATCTTAGGTTTATTGAGGTCCCGAATTACTAATCCGATGTTATATTTGCAATGTAGTACTGTCAAATTGTGAGTTGCAATTTTCCAAAAAGTACCGCTCTCAGTAAAATCCAGAGACACGAACGTGGACGTGGCGGTTGTTGTCTCCATTTTTTTAATTTTTTTTACATTTTTTTTGTTTTTTTTGTTTTTCGTATTTTTAATGTTTTTTTTTGTTTTTCGCATTTTTAATGTTTTTTTTTGTTTGTCACTTTTTACTTTGTTTGTGTTTTGTGTCGTTCTTTTTATTTTTTATTAATTTTTTCGATATGATTAGGTGTAATACGAGGGAAAATGTTTCAGACGGTTAAGCTCCACATCTACTCACTGAAATCAGCAATTCAAATTCAGCATTCAATTTTTTTTGGATAAAATGTTAAAGTTAGTACATACTAATTCTATTATAAATGTACATATATACTAAAGAGCGGAAAACTCTTACATTTCTTCAGTTTTTATTAATTTTCTGTATTAAACAACATCTACGTATAAACATTAATGATACAAATTACAAGCTCATCAAACAAAATACCCAGTCGAACATTACAGCCAGCTGTCGTATCTTGCACAGAAACCGTGGTTGATTTTCAAGAAAACAGTTGAATATCACGGCTGCAGGACGTTCCATTGACGACTCATAAATGGCTATACAAATTGAAAGTACAATTGTGAACCGCAAAATAGAAGAGTCATAAAGCGGTGCACCTCACTTATCTCTGCATATTTTTATATGCAGCATAAAAACTTCAAGATTTTATACATTACCGTATCGAATAATATTATTTTGCAAACATGACTGAGATTAGAATTCCTCACAAAATACTTTCTGATTTTCTTATTCGTAGTCGTGAAAGAAATGTTGAAGTATTACTAGAACATGTAAAATCTATTTATGAGATAAGTGAAGAACTTATGGTGTCACTGAGATATAAGCTCAATATATTTCTTCCAATATTTCAAAAGAAATGGAAGAACGCATTTTATAATGCAGGAAAATTTAATGCAATGAATGAAAAGTGGTTAATTACTGAAGTTACTGCAAATCTTGATCAACAACTTCCTGCTGGAAAATCAGCCACTGATTATGCCAGTAGTTCAATATCCACAAAGAGACGAAAACTTCTAAGTATAGAAGACATGTTCTCGGACATTGAAATTCAGGAATCTTTTCTTCGCCGTTTAAAAGCACGCGGCGATACTGAGTTGTACGCAAAAATAAAGGGTCTTCTTTATAATAATAAAGACGTTGATGATTATCTTAGGAACAATCAAGTTATTCGACTTAGTGATGAAGAAGCATTAGCCTTAATAGAAGATGCAAAACTTTCAAGGAACCAATACGACATAATTCGCGAACAAGCCAAAGCAGTAAATGCGGGTATTTATCCCTGTTTTAAAAGTTTGCAGGAGGCTAGAAGCAGATGTTATCCATTACATTCATCATTTTCCATTAGTGAAGATGGAATTAGTATCAATTTGCAGGATCTAATGGATCATACAGCTAAACGACTGTTACAAATCCCACATATCTTGTCGAGAATAATACAAGTCGACCCACAAAATGTCTCCCTGCAACTTAATTCAAAATTTGGAGGTGATGGAACTTCGGGGCATAATTTATATAATCAAAAATTTACGGATTCGAGGCATTCCGACAAAAGTATTTTTATGTTTAGTATGGTGCCACTAGCGTTGCAGATTAGTAATGATGATGATTCGGAAGCGATTTGGTATAATCCGCATCCAGGTTCAACGCGGCTATGTCGTCTTATTAAATTTTTATATAAATCGGAGACGAAAGAGGTAACGAAATCCGAAATAGCAGATATCCTTCAAGATGTAAAAACAATTAGGCCAACAATTGTGTACATAAACGAAGGACAAATTCGTTGCGAAATTAAACATACAATGAGCATGACAATGTTGGAT
>NW_017275717.1:0-493 GCF_001594065.2 Cyphomyrmex costatus
TTTTGAATTTATAAAAAATTGGGAAAATAGTATTTGCAAATTACCGATTCAATTCCAAAAAACGTTAAGAAATAAGGGGGCACATATTATTAATAAATTATTTACATTTTCGCATTCTAGAGTTAACAAGCCATTGTATGATAGACTTAATTGGTTAAAGAAAAAAACAAGATGTTTTCTGAAAAATAATAGTAATCTAATTATGACGAAGGCAGATAAAGGTAACGTTACAGTGGCTCTTGATAAAGTTTTTTATGTTGAAAAAATTAATGCAATGCTTGGAGATGTCAACACGTACATTAAGTTACCAAAAGACCCTACTAATAAAATGATTGGTAAACTTAAGACTTTGTTAGTGAGATGGAAGAATTGTAAGTACATTGATGAGGGTTGTTATAAGCGTCTCAGATGTAATGAAGGTTTACTTCCTAGGGGATATGGCTTACCTAAGATTCACAAACAAGGTTGCCCATTCAGGATTATAGTTTCGTCT
>NW_017275717.1:1948-26180 GCF_001594065.2 Cyphomyrmex costatus
ATATTTTAGACAAACTAATAAACATTAATTTGACCTAACTTGTTTGTGGTTTGAAGATTTGTAATAACGGTCTCCATTATATCGTTGTACATCGTCATATACAGACATATTGACCATGAAATTTGTTCAATGCGATTTCTGTGATATAATTGATTTTATGTCTTTTGTCGACCAACTTGAGGTAAGCTTTTCGAGTAATCAATTTTTTACTGTTTTATCAAAATTTTATTATTAAAAAATTTTTAAGGTAATTTTTAATTCTTATTATATAATTCACAGACATACTCAATTATTCGAACTAATGTACATACTTTCACCTGAAGAAGTGATAGTCTTACCTCAGATTGGTTGTATATTACATACTGCGGGACAATATCATTGTTTGCAACTCTGAGTAATTTTTTAATTTTATATTATATTGTCGCTGATGATGATCCGAAACGAAGGATCGAAACGTTCGACATAATATCTATGTTATAGATTTTAAGATTATATTTTTACGCACTGCTAACAGCGTTGACTCTTAATAGCCTTTTATATTTACTTAAATTTTTTTATATTTGATAGTTATCTCAATATTACTCTATGAAATAATTTATTAATAGGTCTCTATTACATTTGTTCTATTTTTTACAATATCTTTACAAGTATATCCTGATAAATAATACATTATTTCATAGAATAATTTTGATATAACTACCAGACAAATAAATAATATTAAAATTAAAAGGTAACTCACAAACTAAACACAGTGATGAGAAAATCAAGATTACGCCAAATAAAGAATTATTTGTTTTTTTTTAGTACACATTGCCTTTTATGGACATTGACAAATAATTTTCTGGATATTTTAGTAAAAGGTATATACAGACAAATTGGTTCAGGCCTTTCCTTTCAATAAATCTGAAATTATAATTCAGTATAAAGAATCTGTTCTTACATAAAGAATCTGTTCTTTTATAATTATGTAAAAAATAGAAAGAATAAATTAATAGAGATTCTAAAATTATCTAATACAATATTGATTCCAATCGTATCAGATATGTTTAGAATGTCTATATTAATTTGTTTTCTGTATTCTTTACATAATTATAAAAGAACTGATTCTTTGTGCTGTATTTTATTCTCAGATTCAGATTCAAAGGGAAGACCTGTTATTATTTTTTTACAAATCAGTAGGAAGTGAATTTTGAATCTTCCCGATTTAATGTAACCGTCTGACTTGATTGGTGACCTGATATCTCTTTGTTACAATTGAAATCACTAAACACACTCCTCACTCGTAGATTATTAAATTTTTCTTCATCTGACAAGTTTTATGATGTTATCCTTAAAATAGTAAAACCCATGTAGTTCTTATTTATAAAAACCTACGTGATCTTATCCTTACCAAATTAAATTCTATCTTTAAAAACCCAAGTGGTACTATCCTTATGTTTACTTTGAACTTCAATAATATATGAGTCAATTTTTATGGTAATATGTAAAACTTACCTTTTTAAAATAAAAGTAGAAAAAAGCGCTAAGAGTGGGTGCTGGAGTGCGTTCAGAATCGTCGTCCGGATGCACCCGGATGTTGTTTTATCCTTGTTGAATGATAAACAAGGATAACACGACACCTGGGTGCACTCAGATGATGATTCTGAACGCGCCCCTGCTGGTCAAAAAACCATTTGGACCAGTTTCACCAACGCCAATTACTTAATCGACTGTGAAACTGACCAATCACATTTGCTGGTTAGTAGAAACATCTTTAAAAACCTATATGATATTATTCTTATTTACTTAATTCTAATGATATGTATCATTTATATAAAAGATTTGATATCAATAGTCGGCGCCAAGTTATTCTACCTTATTACTTACTTAATTTTAATGACATTTATCATTTGTATAAAAGATTTGATATCAATAGTCGGCGCCAAGTTAAATTCTAATCTTTAAAAACCTACGTGGTATTATCCTTATTATTTACTTAAATCAATGACATTTATCATTTGTATACAAGATTTGATATCAACAGTCGGCGCCAAGTTAAATTCTACCAAATTAAAAAGTAAAACACAAGTGGTACCTTTAATCTTTAAGAACCCATATAGTACTATTATTTAAATTCTACTAAATTAAAAAGTAAAACCCATTTGGTATTATCTTTATCTTCATACAATGAAACCTAAGTATATGCCTTTGTATTCTTATTAAAAATATTATATCGCAATTAATTTAAAAACAAAATAAAGAAAATTTATTTAAATAGAAAAATTTTTTATGTAAAAACACTTCGCGCTGCTAGTTCTCGATCTCGATGTAATAAAATACAATAATAAAGATAAGAAATATTTTCACGAGAATTAAAGTATTTAGTGTGTATATATATTCATGTATGTGCCAGTGAATTGTATCTCAATCCCAATATATACTGACGTCATAATAAAATTATATATGGATGTAACATTTTGTGTAAAAGAGATTAGGAACGAGAGTTAAAGTATGCAGTCTGTATGTATATTCGCGTACAGTATATGCAAGTGAAATACATAAAAAAAGAAAAGTAAACTGTATATTTGTATTAATTATTATAGATTTTAAATAGTTTTCATTGTTTTTCTTATTCGCTCTAGCAGCGCGAAGTGTTTTTACATAAAAAATTTTTCTACTTAAATAAATTTTCTTCATTTTGTTTTTAAATTAATTGTGATATAATATTTTTAATAAGAATACAAAGGCATATACTTAGGTTTCATTGTATGAAGATAAAGATAGTACCAAATGGGTTTTACTTTTTAATTTAGTAGAATTTAAATAATAGTACTATATGGGTTCACTTAAAGATTAAAGGTACCACATGTGTTTTACTTTTTAATTTGGTAGAATTTAACTTGGCGCCGACTGTTGATATCAAATCTTGTATACAAATGATAAATGTCATTAAAATTAAGTAAGTAATAAGGTAGAGTAACTTGGCGCCGACTATTGATATCAAATCTGTTATACAAATAATACATGTCATTGATTTAAGTAAATAATAAGGATAATACCACGTAGGTTTTTAAAGATTAGAATTTAACTTGGCGCCGACTATTGATATCAAATCTTTTATACAAATGATAAATGTCATTAAAATTAAGTAAGTAATAAAGTAGAATAACTTGGCGCCAACTATTGATATCAAATCTTTTATACAAATGATACATATCATTAGAATTAAGTAAATAAGGATAATATTATATAGGTTGCTATTATATAGGTTATATACGACGGGGCATCTTAATGTTAATTTGTAAGATTATTAAAAAATTTTTTTCGCATTGTTAACTGCGTTTGACTCTTAATAGCTTTTAATTTATGTTTTATTTATTTGTTTTTAACAATAAAGAGTCCATAACTAGTTTATATAATTTTATTAAGAATTTTTGCTAAACATATCTGATACGATTGGAATCAATATTGTATCAGATAATTTTAGAATCTCTATTAATTTATTCTCTCTATTTTTTACATAACTATAAAAGAACAGATTCTTTATACTGAATTATAATTTCAGATTTATTGAAAGGAAAGGCCTGAACCAATTTGTCTGTATATACCTTTTACTAAAATATCCAGAAAATTATTTGTCAATGTCCATAAAAGGCAATGTGTACTAAAAAAAAACAAATAATTCTTTATTTGGCGTAATCTTGATTTTCTCATCACTGTGTTTAGTTTGTGAGTTACCTTTTAATTTTAATATTATTTATTTGTCTGGTAGTTATATCAAAATTATTCTATGAAATAATGTATTATTTATCAGGATATACTTGTAAAGATATTGTAAAAAATAGAACAAATGTAATAGAGACCTATTAACAAATTATTTCATAGAGTAATATTGAGATAACTATCAAATATAAAGTATAAAGGTAGGTATATACAGATAGATTGGATTCAGGCCTTTTCTTTCAATAAATCTGAAAATAAAATACAGTACATAGAATTAGTTCTTTTTTAATTATGTAGAGAAAAGAGGACAAATATTAAGAAACTTATCTGATACGATATCGAAGAGATCTTTTAATAATTACGTGGTAATTCCATGAATCAGAAGCGTGTTTGGTGATTTTAAAATGTGTGAATGTATCAAAAAGATATCAGGTCAGCAATCACGTCAGACGGTTACATTAAATAAATCGGGAAGATTCAAAGTTCACCTACTAGTGTTTTGAAAAAATAAAATAACAAGCCTTTTCTTTCAATCTGTACAGATATACGCGTATCAAAGCACTTTCGAGAATCTTAGCGAATATCTATAGACCTCTGATGGCGGGTTGACGTAGTAATATTCTTCGCAATATATTATTCATAGTGATATACATATGTATATGTATTTCCTTCCCAAAACCCCCCCAACTTGCGCGCCGAACAATCGTCGGTCTTGAAACGCAACTCTATCTGAAAATTCCCCCCAAATTGCGCGCCGAAATATCTTCGGTCTTTAAACGCAACTCTAATAAACTGAAATAACGTCCCCTTAATTTACTTGAAATTTAAACGCATTGATTTCGCCCGCGTAAATTAAATATTTGTTGTAATATGGTTCAACGAATTTAAAACTAATATGAGAATAGGGCTACGAGCCTTAGATTCATTAAAATCTTTAATTCTATTAATTCTATTAATTCTAATATATTGCGAAGAATATTACGTGATATTCTTCGCAATATATTAGAATTAATAGAATTAATAGAATTAAAGATTTTAATGAATCTAAGGCTCGTAGCCCTATTCTCATATTAGTTTTAAATTCGTTGAACCATATTACAACAAATATTTAATTTACGCGGGCGAAATCAATGCGTTTAAATTTCAAGTAAATTAAGGGGACGTTATTTCAGTTTATTAGAGTTGCGTTTAAAGACCGAAGATATTTCGGCGCGCAATTTGGGGGGAATTTTCAGATAGAGTTGCGTTTCAAGACCGACGATTGTTCGGCGCGCAAGTTGGTGGAGGGGGGTGGGAAGGGAATACATATACATATATCACTTTGAATAATATATTGCGAAGAATATTACTACGTCGACCCGCCATCAGAGGTCTATAAATATTCGCTAAGATTCTCGCAAGTGCTTTGATACGCGTATATCTGTATATATAGAATCTCGATTTAATAACTAAAACAGGCGTCTAAGGTAGGCTTCCATTACAATACCTTACTGATGAGTCCAGTATTGGAAGCCGGGACGAAACGCCAACATTACGTGATATTCTTCGCAATATATTAGAATTAATAGAATTAATAGAATTAAAGATTTTAATGAATCTAAGGCTCGTAGCCCTATTCTCATATTAGTTTTAAATTCGTTGAGCCTTATTACAATAAATATTGTTCCTTTAAGTTTTGTAATAATATTGAGTTTAGATATCGATTGGAAATTGCATTAGTTTCCAAATTAACAACGACAAAAGATAAATGTTATTTAAATATCGTCTACAGTATTCGCAGACACACAGAAACGACTCAGTGAGTATACGTTTAGTCATACAGAACGTCTTCTTCCATGTGAGCAATAGTAACAAATTAATATTTTTATATACATTATGCTAGATTTGTTGCAATTGTGGAATCAGTGTATAGCTTAGCTCTTTCTATACAGACAGGATTGACTGTAATTATTATAAGTTTTTTGGGATATCAGGTATATCTGATAAAATTTTTTTTATGAAACTGCAACAATACTTGAATATATTTCTATCACACACAAATTACTTAACTGAATAAATAGCAAAATTAATTGATTTAATTAAAACTAATTGTATTTATTATATTTTAATAATTATACACACATTTCGTTATCGTATAGGTGATAAATAATGTGGAAGATATTAATCGCTTTATAAAACTCATTGCTTATCTAAATGCAGTTTTATTTGTCGTATTCTTTGTAAACTGGCAGGGTCAGAAAATTATAGATTCCAGCGAGAAAGTATTTGAATCTGCGTATGTATTATATAATATTAAAAATAACACATTTGAAATAGGAAAGTTATTATTAATTTATAAAAACATTACGAAATATTAAACAAAAGTACAAGATAATATAAATTTAAATAGATTTCTTGTACAAAATTTGCAGATATAATTCTGAATGGTATAGTATGCCTATAGCAGCAAGAAAGCTTCTTATAATGATAATGATGAGAAGTGAAAAGCCATCAGTACTGAAAATGAGTAAAATCGTTGTATTGTCATATATAACTTTTAATACAGTAAGAGTAATTATTTTGTAGTATGCGCGTATGTATAAAATCATTTTATAAAAATAAAATTCTGTTTAAGGTATTACGTATGTCATCGTCATACTTTATGCTACTGCGGTCTCTATAATAAAAGCTTTTACCGTTATTGATAATACTTATATTTACGCATTATCATTCTTCTTACCGTAATAATCAATATGAATAAGACCTTTTGAATGTTAGAGGGACGGGATCAAAATCACGTACACTCGGCTCGAATCAGAGAAACTAATTTATTATACGCGGTAACTCGCGGTACAAAATAACACGTGCTGACTGCACGAGAAACCAAAAAGAAGAGAGAGGAAGAAGAAGAACAAAGGACTTCTGGTAAACGTAAGTGAACGACCGAGGGCGCCACGTATGGCCGCTTGCATGCGAATCGCTCCAGCTGGCAGTTATGCCAACACTTCCCCTCGAGCCGCAGTGGAAGGCTCCGAGGTCGATCATGCAATGGACTCGATCCCCAAGAGCCGGATACAGTGCTCGTGTTTCGGTTTCGGCAAACTCTTCGTGAGGAAGTCTGCCGCCATCTCTCCGGTCGGAGTATACTCGGTGATCACCGCACCTTCCTTGATAGCGTTGCGTACGAAATGATGCCTGACATCTATATGCTTGGTACGGGCATGATGTATGGGATTTGTCGCCAGTTTCTGTGCCCCCAAGCTGTCGCATTTCAAGATGACGTGTTTCACGTCTACTCCGATATCCTTCAGTAACCTTGTCATGTACATGGCTTCCTTGGTTGCTTCGGATAAAGCCATATACTCGGCTTCGGTCGAAGACAATGCTACAGTCTGTTGCTTCTTAGACTCCCAGCTGACCGCGCCACCACCTACAACTAAAACATAGCCGGTGTAAGATTTGCGGTCAATGCTGCAACCGCCCCAGTCGGCGTCTGTATAGATCGTGGGAACGGCGTCGGAACGCCTGTAGACCAAGCCCAGGTCGCTGGTTCCTTTCAGGTAACGTATGACTCGCTTAGCCGCCTCCCAGTGAGTCTTAGTATAGCAGTCGTTGAATTGACTCAATCGACTCACGGCGTGGGCAATGTCCGGTCTCGTTCCCACGGACAAGTACATTAGGCTCCCAATCAATTCGCGATATGGAACTGGTGAGTCTTCACTTTCATCTTCCGTGTTTCCATTGACGGATAGTTTGACACCTGGTTCCATCGGCGTCGCGACCGGCCTGCATTCGGACATACCGAATTTGTTGAGTACGTCAAGCAGGTACCCCTTTTGACTTATAGTGACTGCACCCTTCTTCCTTGAAAATTCCAAGCCTAAGCAGTGCTTTACGGTGCCTAGATACTTGACCTCAAATTTTGCGCCGAGATGATTCTTGAGTCTATTAATTTCTTCATCCTCACGCGACATAATTAGGATATCATCCACGTAAGTGACTATAATGCTTCCGGCTATATCTCCCTTGACATAGTAAACGCAGGGATCGGCTGTCGACGGGATGGCTCCAGCCTCTCGTAACTCTCGATCCAATGTCGAATGCCAGGCCCGGCCTGCCTGACGTAATCCGTACAAGGCCTTGTTTAACCGACAGACCACGTCACCGTCAGTTAATTTATCCAGCATCCTTTTCGCTGCCTCTCGAATGTAACCGTTCTCCCGCTTGAGCCGAGTAATGTACTCCAATATGTCCTCGAGATATTCCGGTGGCTCCATAAAGATCTCCTCTTCAATTTTTCCGTTCAAGTACGCTGTCGTGATGTCGAGCTGCTCGATCTTCATGTCCTGTTGGACCGCTGTGGCTATTGCTGCGCGTATGGAACTCAGTCTGGCTACTGGTGCGAATGTCTCGCGGAAATCTACGCCCGGTCTCTGAGAGAAACCGCGTGCCACGACGCGAGCTTTTCGCCTCTCGACAGCCCCACTGGAGTCGTACTTGTTTCGCAACACGAATCTGCTTCCGATGACGCGCCGGTCTATCGGTCGATCGACGATCTTCCAGGTATCGTTCTTGATCAGGGATCTCACTTCCGACGCCATCGCCTCCTGCCAGGCCGGTGAATCAGTTCCGGTGATCGCCTGTGCAGTCGGGACTTCCGCCACGTAAGCAATTTCGGCTTGCTCTGAAAAATTTTCGCCACGGTCCTTTCGAGGCCGTCCTGGTCGCCCCGTTCTAATGATGCGTGGTCGTCCACGCCTACGACCGGGTGTGGGCGTATTTGTGCTTTCCTCGCCCTCTGATTCAGACTCTTCGCCTGTTTCCTCAGGAACTTCCCCTTCATGCGGTGATACTGAAGACAGTTGTATGTCGACACTCGTATCCCTTGTCTGATCCACTTGATCATGTGCACTCTGTGTATAGAAATCTTCGAAGGATTTCGTTTTCTTCTCGTTTTGTCCTTCCAGAAAACGTACTTCTCTCGTGATTTCAACTCTCCGAGCATCCGGTATCCATACTCGAAAACCTTTCGATTCTTCGGGGTATCCTATGAATATCCCCTCCCTTGAACGAATATCAAGCTTTCCTTTCGTCGGAGTTCTGTCAAGACAATGCACTTTGCATCCAAACTCCTTGAAGTACGCCACGGTAGGCGTGCGTCCATGCCAAATCTCGTAGGGGGTCCTTCCGTTGAGCTTCCTCGTTGGACAACGATTTCGAATATAATTCGCCGTAGAAACGGCTTCGGCCCAAAAAACTGGAGACAATCCGGATTGAATCAGAAGACATCGTGCCGACTCTACCAACGTCCGATTCTTCCTCTCCGCTACCCCATTCTGCTCGGGTGTATAGGGTGTCGTCAGCCTTCGTTGAATGCCCTGAGACTTCAAATATTCATCGAATTCTTTATTAATGAACTCGCCACCATTATCCGACTGTAAAGCCTTAATTTTCTTATCGTGGCGATTTTCAACGAACGCCTTGAAACTCTTGAACTCATCAAGTGCTTGTCTCTTATGTTTGATGAATCTCACTTCCGTCCACCTAGTACTGTCGTCGATGAAAATGATAAAGTAGGATGAGCCGCCGTTCGACGATGTCCGCATAGGACCGCACACGTCCGTATGTATTAGTTCCAACGTCGATGTTTCTCGGTTCGACTCCTTCGGAAAAGACAATCGTGTCATCTTCCCCTGAATACAAATCTCGCAATTCGACTTTTGGCTTTTGTCGCTCATCTCAATTCCACGGATGGCTCCGTTTTTCCATGCGCTGTATAGATCCTGGAAGTTTAGATGACCCATTCGCCGATGCCAGATCAATGAGAGGTCCCTCGACTCTGCTGCGGTGTCTTTTCGTTCGCTCTCATGTTCCGTGTTACGGCAACTTTCCGGTAATGTGCCTTTTACATAGTAGAGATTATTGATGCGTTTCGCGGTCAGCTTCGTGTGTCCCTGTTTGTCGACAATCGCGGCTTCATGGTCATCGAACACTACTTTGTAGCCTTTATCTGTGATCTTCGAAACCGAGAGTAGATTTGTGCGAAGTTCTGGTACGTGAAGTACGTCGCTTAAGATAACGTCACTCCGCTTGCCGTTCGCACTTGTCGCAATTTCGGCCACGCCTTTTGCTTTGATCTCCGCGAAAGCATTGCTCGCCAAATTTATTCTGCCGGATTCGTACTCGTTGATCCTTGTGAATGTGTCCACGTCTTTACATAGGTGAGATGTGCAACCGCTGTCCAGGCACCAGGCACTCTCTCCCGTGCTTTCTGCCATTTGACATTCGCTTCCTCCACCGGTGGAGAGAAGGGATACGCTTTCGGATTTCTTGTTATCGGTAGTCTTCGACGTACATTCCGAGGCCTTATGTCCCTTTTCGTGACATTTGTAACACTTGAACTCGAACTTCTTGTTCTTTTCCTGGTCACTCTTTCCCGTACGCTTCTTAGGCTTTGATTTTTTCTTATCCGCAATCATGGCTCCTTGTATGGGGTTCGACGTGGCCGCCTTTCTTGCGTCGTGCTCCACAATAACTTTGTACGCAAGTTTTCGGGCGTGGGCAGTTGATCGCGACTCTCAATGGCGCACCTGAAATTTTCGAAGCTTGTAGGTAAACTGTAAAGCATCATGATCGCGAGCTGATCTGGATTTATTTGAACATCCATGTCGGATAGCTTGTCCACCGTATCGAAAAAATCATGAAGATGCTCGCGTACGTCGCCTGCCTCGTTCATTCTCTGTAACGTTAAGCCCTTTAGTAATGTCGCTTTGCGCGCCGGTCCGCTTGATTCATACGTGCGTTGTAATTTTAGCCATAGCTCACGAGATGTAACGCAGTTCTTTACCTGCTTTAACTGGTTCGCGCTTATCGATAGAATCAAATCAGATTTTGCCTTTTCATCTTTGTTGATCCATTCTCGGGCCGCTGCTTCGGACGCCGCGTTGCCTGCAACGACTTCGGGCTTCACGATTTCTCCGCTGACATAACCCCAAGCATCGTTCTTCGTCAATAATGCACGCACCTGTAGTTTCCACGTATCATAGTTGTCGCGTCCGAGCGCTTCGATACGCACTATACTGTTTGTATTCATCGTGATAAACTGATATTTCAACGTGCAATGAAAGAGTGAGAGAGATGCTCGATTTGCGAGAGAAGGATGTCCGACGACGTCCGTCCAAGATGGCTTCCCGCGCGCAAGCCAAGTACTTTATATATGTCCACTAATAATGTCTCGTGTACTCCTTTCGTACACCTCGCCGTACACAGTCTCGTTACTTTTTGTCAACCGCACTCACTTCGTTCTGCGTGCACACGCCGGGGAACCCTTTTATAATCGTCCGCTTTAACGGCCTTCCCGCGCACGACGAGAACCGAAGAACGTCGAATGTGTTTTACGCGTATTCACTGAACTACCACCGATCACACGACTTTTCTAGTGTCCTGGGCCCATAACCTGTTAGAGGGACGGGATCAAAATCACGTACACTCGGCTCGAATCAGAGAAACTAATTTATTATACGCGGTAACTCGCGGTACAAAATAACACGTGCTGACTGCACGAGAAACCAAAAAGAAGAGAGAGGAAGAAGAAGAACAAAGGACTTCTGGTAAACGTAAGTGAACGACCGAGGGCGCCACGTATGGCCGCTTGCATGCGAATCGCTCCAGCTGGCAGTTATGCCAACATTGAAAACATCAGGAGATGTTTTCAAAAAGTCTTATTTATTGGTCTCCGACCATGTTAAAAAACTGAAAGACACTACAAGTCTCTTATCCCGAGCCCAAAGTTCATTTTTTTTGGGGGGTGCATAACTACTAAAAGATAAAAAATTTTGAATCGAACGTTATATGTCCTGAAAGGCAGCATCGCCACAAGTAATTTGAGCCAAAAAAAATTTAAATCGGTCAAGCCGTTCTGGAGATGCAAGCGGTCAAAAAGTTATTATTTTCATAAAAACTGAAGTAACGTCTCCTTCTTCTTTTTCTTCTTCTCTGTTCGCAGTCATAAGCACCTCTCTCCTGTCTCACCTTTCACTTACATCTCCACCAACTTCGACCCACCGCACCTCTTCCCCCTCCTCTCCTTCCTCCACCCCCACCCACCACCACCACCTCTCTCTTTCACCGTATTTCACTTTTTTCTGTTATATAATGTTTTTAATTGTTTTTTACATATATTTGTGATATATTTGTACTCTAAAAAGTAAGTGATATTAGAAAAAAATCATGTCATAGAAATGAAAAGGTCAAGCCACGTGTAGTAATGTCGCTCGAGCGTCGTGTGGCATTTCGACGACGTACTGTTTTACATTGAACTGTTTGTCACAAAGAATCGTGCCGTTCTTCTTGTGATATACACCATAAACGTGATCGATCGACTTTTCTCTATCACCGAGAAGCATGTTTACATATTTTTGTCCATGTGATCGCGTTTGCAAAAATTCTTTAATTAATGTTTCGATCTGTTTATTCGGCGTTTCATGAACGTCTTCGACTGCGGGAATGTGCAAACGTTCATTTGATAATTTATGTGATTCAGGCGATGCATAATTTAGATGAATCCGATGTAACATTCGATTCTTTCTTACAGGGTGCTTCCGATTCATACACATCAGTACGTCGGGTTGCCAATCTGATTATCGGCAGAGGCGTGCTCATCCGCAGAAATCTGCTTCTGTTTATCTTTTATCTTTCTCTGTTTATCTGTTTATCTTTTCTTTGTTTCTTTTAATACAGAGAAAGAACGATCATATTATTTCTGCCTCTCACTCTACTCGTCTTTCTACCCCCACCACTACCATCAGCAGTCCATTCTATATGTCGATGGTTAAAACGCGTTAAAAATTACAAAATAATATAATGGAACCTGAACGAAATCATTGTTCGTTTAAAGAATTAACAGACATGATTCTTATTTACGGTGAGTGTCGAAAGAATCAAAGGCTACACTTTATGTGCTCAAAGGTTTCCGGACAGACGACATCCAGACCACGGTTTTTTCCATCGTCTTAAGCAACGACGAAATTCTTTCGACACTCACCGTAAATAAGAATCATATGTGTTAATTCTTTAAACGAACAATGATTTCGTTCAGGTTCCATTATATTATTTTGTAATTTTTAACGCGTTTTAACCATCGACATATAGAATAGACCGCTGATGGTAGTGGTGGGGGTAGAAAAACGAGTAGAGTGAGAGGCAGAAATAATATGATCGTTCTTTCTCTGTATTAAAAGAAACAGAGAAAAGATAAATAGATAAACAGAGAAAGATAAAAGATAAACAGAGAAATTTATAAGCAGATTTTTGGGGATGAGCATATGCCCCTGCCGATAATCAGATAGGCAACCCAACATACTGATATGTATGTATCGGAAGCACCTTGTACATTGCTTTGGCAGTGTTAATTGAAACCATGCATTATCCATCCAGTAATTATCACCATTATCATCATCATCATCCAGTAATTATCACTTTTATTATCACAAACATCTACATTATCTTTAAGTTTTCTTTTCTTAATATTTTTATCATTCCCAACGTTGACTTTTTTTTTTTATCGGTTGAGATTCCTCGCCCACACAGAGTTATGGACTATCCGTTTTAGAGGTTTGACGACAGACTTAAAATGTTCCTATAATGCTGTATCTTCGTCTATTTTACCGATTTTTAAAGCGCGAAGTTTTTTACGAATCGAGTCACTCGTTTTCGCAATTTTCTTTACTATTCTCTCGAGATCCTTGAGTTCTTTGCTGCTATCTATTAGCGTTTTTCACTGGAATGAACTGAATGCGCACCGAAATTGTACGAGTGCGCACCGACACTGCACGATGTTTCTGAAAGTGCAAATTTCTTGCACTCTCAGCTAAACATTCTACGCCGATTAAGTGCCACGATTTTTTACCACTTTCCATTTTCTATTTGTGTTTCTTCGTACATACGTATGAATTTTTGTCAATATGACAGAATTTGAAGTAAATTTTAAAGTTAATGGAAAGTCGCTAAAATTAAAGCTGCAACAAAGCGAAGTGGAACTTTACAATAAATTAATAAGTAAGTGTATATTTTGAGGTTATTTGTCAGCCTTGACAAACATGTTTTCTTTTTTTTTAATTTTATTGCAGAAAAAAATACTGAAAAATATTATGATAATAAAAAAGCTGATAAAAAAAACTAATAAATGTTATTTAATATATATATATATATATATTGAAATTTTCTGGAAATAAAAGTCCAAATGATACATCTTAATTTAAGCCTTTGAACGGAAATGATACTATGTTTGTTGCTCAAGTAATAATTTTTTTATGAAAAAATGTGTACTTTTATGCTTGCAAAACATATTTCAATAATTTACAAATATATTTAAAAAGTGGAAAAAAACAGTAATAGTACATTTGTCTACTCTAATCACTTTCAGACAATGATGATTACAGCAAACAGTATATAAAACTCCTGGTAAAAAATAGATTGTTTATATTAGATGGTGGTCAAGAAATTCTGGAAATATCTCGCATAATTGAAAATAAGTAAGTAAAGATGAAATCAACTGTATGTTGAATTTTGATATCAATGTTTCAATATTAATTATATAAGCATAATTTTATACACAATCTTACCTTTCTTCTCGCTGAAATAATCGAAGGGTGCTTTTTTAATCTACACAAGTCGACGCAAACATCGTTCTATCTTTCTTGACATTCAGAGAGTAACAAAAACACTTGTGTCATCAAATGGAAAGCACCCATAGTAGTTTAAATAGAATATCAATAAAAAGTAAAGAATGATATATGTAAGAATATATGGTTTATTTTGCAGAGAACAGCTAATATTCCTTAATAATTTGGACCACAGTATTCAAGGTCAGCTATTAACTGGGCATAATAAAGAAAACGAAAGTACACGTTCACAATTTGAATCGGAAGAGCACGTTGACAAAAGTTGCGGTAAATTTATTTCATTAAAGCAATGTTAATACTTCATATAAGTGTATTGTGATACCAGTACAATATTTTAATAGCATATTATAATATGCGTTAATTTTTAGTATCATAGAAAATTGTGGTAGACAATAGGTCTGTTTTTTGTGGCTGAACTTAGTGCACACTTTTGGAACTTAAAAGTGAGAGGTATATGTTTAATATTTGTCGAAAACGAGAAAGAGAGTTCTATAGTGTGTGTGTGCAGTCTATTGCAAGAACAAAAAACAGATCAAATAATTCTAATGTTTTAAAAGTGCATTAAAATACATTTCAGAAATTTTTTTATGTTCAGAAAATTGCATAAAACATTTATTATGCTATTGTGAAGAAAATGCGATTTATTAATATTATACACCGTTGATTATTTCTTAATATTACAATTACCAAATATAAAATTACAGTATATACAAAATTATGTTTTAGATTTCTGGAGTAATTCAGCAACATCGTTTATGTTGGATAAGTATGAAACATACTTGGCCAATATTGGTCCTATGAAGAGATTCAAAACAAAAAAACAGATGTGGTTACAAATATCAAAAGATATGACGGAAATGTTGAATATTTCAAAAACTCCGATACAGATTGAAAATCGATACAAAACTGTCCTCAAGAGGAAAAAGAAGGCAGTGGAGAATAACAGAAAATCTGGTAGTTCCAGAGAGGAGGTACCATTTGAAGAACATTTGAGCAAAATTGCCCATTTAGATGACAGCATTGAACCTGAGGTTCTGCGAAGTGCCAAAAGTGTTAAGTATCCCAAATTAGATGCTGCATCAATGTTGTCGGAAGAAACCTGCAAGACTGTGGAAAAGTCTAGAAAGACTATTGAGGATAAAAGATGGGAATATTATGAAAAAAAGGAAGCTGCAAAAGAAAAGCGTCATCAAGAAAAATTAGACTTGATACGTGAGCTGTTCGCTAAGAAAAACACAGAGTAATAAAGAAAAGAGAAAAATATCAAGCTAAATAAAGTACAAAGCCGAAAAAAGTACAAAATCGGAACCAAAGAAAAAAGGATATAATATAGTAATAGTACTTTAACATTGTTAACTACATGTGAATATTAAAAGACTGCGTTATAAAAGGTTCCTAAAAGTTATAAAAATTATTTTAAAAATTCTTTGAAGATAACTGTCGCGGTTCTTAAAAGCATTAATTATCTTAACATTACAAATTCTTTTTTATATATTAAGTTCTGTGATATTCAACACAAAATATAAATTTAAAATGTGCATTTAATATAATTGTAAGTCGATAATTTTTTTTAGAAGTTACAAAATAAAATAAATATTTTGTTACATGTTTATAAAATAATATAAATGTTAAAAAGTGATTCACACACAGATATAAGAATACATGACAATATATTATTTATTTGAATGTTAAGAAAGTTTTTTTTATATATGAGTATGAAGGGTAAATAAATGATAAATCATTTTTTTGCATATTTTTTACATTTTTTGCGCATTTTATTTCATGGAAACATTGCCTTCAATAATTCATTTCTTTTTATTTCTCCCAACCTTCGGAGTAGAGCTTCCTGCTCTGCCTGAACTTGATCATTACATTCTTCATTATCGTTTAGGACATCTTCGAATTCAAAATCAAAATCATCGTTGTTATCAATACATAAGTTGTGTAAAACACAACAAGAAATAATAAATTTTGATATTTTATCAATACTATGAAGATGTAACTCCGTGAGTTGTCGAAAACGGCCTTTTAATAGTCCAAAAGCATTTTCAATCAATACTCGTGTCGCACAGAATCGTTTATTGAATTCGCGTTGTTCAATAGTTAGGTTTCCGTAATCTCTGTAGGGAATTAATAGCCATTCTCTTATAGAATATGCTGCGTCTCCCAATAGATGATATTTACCGTCACATATTGTTGGTAAATTTTCATTGATATCTGACAGCTTTAAAATACGTGAGTCGTGAATTTTTGCTGGAACACCAGTAAAGACGTCAATAAATCTTTTATTAGCGTCGCATATACCCTGTAGAGTAACAGAAGGAATGTCATGTCTATTTACATAAGTAGACTTGATCTTATGTGCTGGTGTTCTCACTTTAATTGATGTACCGTCAATGCAGCCCAGTACATTAGGAAAACCTGCAATCTTAAAGTTTACATATGCTTTATGCAGAGTTGGGAATGTTACTTTAAAAAAGTAACGGTAACTTATTGTTACCGTTACCTGTTACTCATTTAAAAATGCGTTACCGTTACTTGACAAAGTAACGATTCGTTACTTTTTTGTAACATTGAAATAAATTAGACTTTAAAATTACATTATTTGATAATCAATATTAAATGTAATAATAAATAAATATAATAATAAAACTGAAAACTGTCTAAATTAGTTTGTATATGGAGCAAGTTTTTCTTTATTTTTCTTTATAATAAAGTTATTTAATAAATTTATAATTTTTTATATTAATATTTTTATTTTTTAATAGATGCTTATTTTTATGAAATTACATTATAACGTACGAACGTAGATTTTATTAAAAATTTTTATTAAATATTGTTTTAAAACATTAATGTTCTTATTAAGAGTGTATTCCAAATATTTACTGAACCATATACTGAAAATTTATTGTTCACGTTATATACTACTATTTATAGTTCACGTTATAATATACTACGGATTTTCAGTATTGGCAGTGACACTGACAATCAGAATGCAGCCTATGATATAAAGTACAAAACATTTAACAGTAACGTGTTACTTCGCAGCCCTGGCTTTATGTAACATATAAATATAACATTGCATCAATATACTTGTAAGAACTTGTTTGCAGAGTGTTCCTTATTCTCAGGAAACTTGATTATCTTTGGAGCCATATCAATTAAAAAATTTACTACTTGTTCATTTTGCTTGAAAGTTGTTGCAGGACAAACCCCAAATCTTTGAGAGACATCTCTGAGACATACTTTATTTCCAGCGAACCTATATATAGAGACATATTAATATGTATACTCTGCCATAAATACCTATAGGTCATTATATGCATACATATCCTATAATAAATAGCCATATATCAATAAAAGCAGAGTACATAATATTGACTTACCATAAGAATGATAATATATCCAATTCAGCAGAAGCAGGTTCACTACCTCCATGAGTCCGATTGGAAGGATAGAATTGCGAAATTGAATAAGCATCTATTATTTTGTAGGCTGTTATTCTTGACACGCGAAAATGACTTTTGAACTGTATAATACATAATAATTATTGTACATATTATATTTCTCTATTTTACATAAATAAATGAAGTCTATTAATGCATTTATACAACATATATATAATTTCTTTACACAATAATCTGATAACATGTACATACATACATACTGATAATGAAAACATATACTTTTAACCTTTTTATCTGTAAGATTATGCACCACGTCAATAAAGTTTTCGATTTTTGGAATTTTTCGAGAGTTTTTAGTCCATAATTCATCTTCATCACTACTGGATGACGATGAGGATAGTACATCTACCAGTTGAAGTGCTAATCGAGCTTCGAAATTGGTATCAATATGCCGCGCTGCCATATTGCACCAGACCGACACTGTCTCTTGGAGCTCGTGCCGAGTTTCTGCATTAAAATGCAAAAACTCGACACCAAGTTTTCCAGTGAAATAGCGTACACCGCCACAATGCGCACTGAAAAGCCCAGTGAAACACGCTGCTCTCTGTTAGTGCGCACTTAGTGCGCACTAGTGCGACCAGTGAAAAACGCTATATGTTGCACTTGCGGGAGAACGTTGCGTAGTTGACATATCGACAACGACTAACCACGTTACGGTATTGTAAACTTGTTAAATATCCTTTTCTGTATCGCTCATTCGTAAGAGCACTGTCTTTGCCTATCACTACGAATCCATATTTTTGTTGCCAAATGCATCAACACAGTTGGTAGAAATCCTCGTAAAGCCATAATCACACTACAGGCTCCCGACTCTGACTCGACTACTGACTCGGACTCCCGATTATAATTCAACCAATTACAGTAAGGCAGCAGCCGACTCTGACTGCCGACTCGAAAATAGAAATCACTCTATTCGATCGATTCTGAGTCGGGAGTCGGGAGTCAGAATCGGGAGTCTGTAGTGTGATTACGGCTTAAGACATGTCGGTGTTTACGTGGTCATTGTATACAGTGGTGTAGTTCTAAAAAAAGAGAATCCTGGCGGTCTGGCGGATGCTTTGAGCGTACGATTGCCATGGCTTTGAAACACCAATCCACATATGGCGGAAAGAGGTACCAAAAAAAAAGGTACATACAGATCGTATCGTGCGGTACGCCGTATAGATTGGGACGAGAGGAAATAAGATGGAGAGAGTGAGGAACGATTTTGTATTACTTCGGTGCTCCACATTTTCGTATTTGGCATATTTGTATTTTTTGTATGTTACACGAAACTAATGCACACTATGTTCACCTTATTCTACATAAACATTTCTAGAATACACATTTCTAATTAAATAAAGCTCGTACTTTTTTCTTATCTTTTGCAATATGTTCATCTTCCGCTTCGTGGTTCACGTATCTTGAACGAGATTCCTCTGCGGTAGAATGCGTTAATAGCCAATGCTTCACATACTACAAGGGATTAAATTTATGCATTGGTGGTCCATTTAGTTGAATAAAAAATAGACATAATACATGACTTATAAGAAGTTTACTGTGATTCGGTGTAATAGTATTGTTCATGCAGCTAAAACCTCGTTCGCATTCAGTAGTGTTGCATGGTAATGATGTAATGCAGTTGATTAATGACTTCAAATTATTTGGAATCGTTTTTCCTCCTGTTTCAATATATTCCCGGGAATCATTAATGATTGATCTTTTGGGCAAATTAAATTTGTCGTCTACAAATTGAATCTTCTCCGTACATTATATTTATCAGTTGGCCGGGTTTCAAGGTCAATCACATTTAAATCCTGGAATAGCTCTGTATAATCATCTCTGTGTGTATCATGTACATTACTTTTTACATATGACGCTTGTGTAGTGAAGCATCAACGACTTAAACAATCAGCTACGCTTGTTAAAAATTGTTTTCTGTTGATCATAGTTAATTTTTTATTTGATTATAAAATTATTCCTTTAAAATTTATTTTTTCCACTGATTCTTTAACAATTTATATTTTTCTGACAATTAATTTTTCAGACTTAATATTACGAAAATCGTTTTATAAATGCTCTTGTCTGCTTCTGAAATATTGCATTTTATACAAGTAAATATGATAATGAAATCGGCCGATGACGGTCAAGCAGGATTTTGGTTGCTAATGTAATGCGTGAATTTTATTTTCATCACGCGTGCACGTAATGTGCCCTAGACCGCAACACTTTTGCGTGCGGGAAATAGCCAATACCTCAAGCCGTTGAGTCATTTCTCTAACACCACTCTTCTGCGCAAAAACATTGCGGTATAGACACATTACGACGAGCACTTGTAATGAAAAATTCTATGTATAGTGAGTGGGGGCATATTTATTTATAGCTCGGCACGGGCGCTCGTACGCACTCGCTTCGCTCGTGCGCTCGCGCCCGTCCCGCGCTATAAACAACTATCCCCCACTCGTTACACAATGTACTATTACCACGTATGTAGTCCTCAATCGCGTGCCGAAATGTTTTCAGACTTACAATGCAACTCTATAAAGCGATATTACTACGGTAGTTGGTTAGAGTTGCGTTGTAAGTTTGAAAACATTCCGGCACGCAATTAAAAAAACTACATACGCGGTATATAAAATTCACACATTACATTAGCAACCAAAATCCTGCTTGACCGTCATCAGTAGCAAGATCATGTATGTTTAAAATCCACAGACACGAGTTAGAACAGTCCAGGGGTCGGATAGCCAATCGCGTTGCTCGCCTTTGCATGCGTGCGTGAGATCTTTGCTTGTGTGTGTGTGAGTTAGAAAGCGAACCGTGGTTTATTCAAGGTCACGCATCGCTGATGGAAGAGCCGGCCGGTTGCCATGGGGACGCCGCGACGCTCGACGACGCCGCTAGCCACGTGCTCGCGCGCGTGGGGTTAGAAGCCGGCAGCGGCGGCGGCGACTTAGCGAGGTTATGTCGTTCCAGCGTGCTCGAGCGCATTTTTCGAGGTTATGTCTTTCCCGCGCGCCGGCCGCCGGTCGCGCGTGCGCGCCGAGATTCTCGCGATCGGCGCGACGGTCGGTCGGTCGCGCGCAAGCGCGCGATGCTCGGTCGCTGTTGTCATCGTCGTAGTTATTATTCTTCGTTGCGCAATCACGCACGAATCGCTGTCATCGTGGTGCTCGTTTTATAATTTTTTTGTTTTTCGTTCGCTCGTCGTTTTGTTATTATATTTTTTACAAATTAAAAACCGAACATGCACGGTAGTGGGCGATGAGCTGTCAGGGTGAATTTTCCATCGGTCCTTTTCAGTGCATTGTATTATGACGCGAAAAAAAAATGATGAGAATTAATATCTCTTGGTAGTATGTGGTGTATGAGTATCGAGTGAAAAATACTAATCCTTCCGTTGAATGAAATACATTATTTCGTTTAATATTATTACACAATGCATTACATATATTTCCGCGCTCATGCATCGCAGACAATTTTCCCGTTTTTCCTCGTTGTTCGCGACGCGCGAGTGCGATCTATTTATAGCTTTAGGGTCGCGCTACGCGCGCCGGAGACATTCGTCATATTATTATTACACAATGCATGACGTATATTTAATCGCGATACTACACCGATTCTGGACCAATAATACAGAGATTACGTTGTCCATAAGGCGGCACTAATAAAAACCAATCATTACGTTGAATAAAATCAGTTTCACAGGATAAAACTACTGATTACATAGAAAAGATAAAAGTTCGTTTACCGTCTGGTTTAGAGTATTTCATTGAAAGAGTGAGTGTTAAGTTTCCAGTGATGGATAGAGTCTGGAGACACGGTAGTGTCTCGGCGCTAAGCCAAGCGCGCGACACTACCGTGCCTCCTTTACGCGACACGGAGAATTTTCGGGGTCGAGATGATCAGATCTCAGTAACGGCTGAACCGATCAAGTTCTACATACGCTCAATCGACAGGAAAAACTTAAATTGTGTGATAAAAGTGCTTTCATTTTTTTTCTACGTGCCCTACGAGCGGAGATATCGCGACGCAAAGTCCGAATCTGTGAATTTTCACGTTTTATTTTTAAGATACGTCGTCATTGTCATCATCGTCGACCAGAGAAAATGTCCATCTCGTTTTTTCGACAATAGAGGGCCTTCGACTTTATGTGTTATCTCACTCTATCTATCCTCTCACTCTATCTATCTATATCAAACCAGCAGACCAGTGTTGCATGGTGTATCACATATGATGCGCGCGCGATTTTAACCTTACAATTAAAAATAAAATATTATTCAATATAATATAAAATATTTATTAATAATATACATATGTTATTATATATGTATATAAATATTAAAATTAAAATATTGAAATATGTTCGTCGTCGAGGAAATATAAGTGTCTACGTAATTGATTTCGAGGAAGTAAGTGTCTAGGTGTTCGCCGTCGAGGAAGTGGGTGTCTACGTGTTTGCCTTCGAGGAAGTGAGTGTCTAGGTGTTCGCCGTCGAGGAAGTGGGTGTCTACGTGTTCGCCTTCGAGGAAGAAAGTGTCTAAGTGTTCGCCTTCGAGGAAGTAAGTGTCTAGGTGTTCGCCGTCGAGGAAATGGGTTTGTTTGTAAGAAACGTCGTCGTCGTCGTCGTCGTCGTCGTCGTCGTCGTCGTCGTCGTCGTCGTCGTCGTCGTCGTCGTCGTCGTCGTCGTTGTTGCCAGCTACGGAGTGAGAAAATGCATTCTGGAATTTTTGGCGCAAGAGATAAATGTGGTCGCGACAATATCGATCGCTGCGATCTGTACGATCGTTAAAGTCGGATTATTAAGATTGAGGATAGGAAATCTGTCACATCGATGGCATAGACGAACACGTAAGTGAGGTTAGAATAAATATCGACCGCTGCGATCTGTACGATCGTTAAAGTCAGATAAAGAGCCTCGGCAATAACAAAGGATTGAGGTTAGGAAATCTATCACATCGATGGCATAGAATAGACGAACACGTAAGTGAGGTTAGATATTTTCTGCTTTATTATACAAATTCTCTGCTGTAATTCCGCTGTAAGAATACAAATTAATTTCTATATAATTATTTTCTTTTTACAGTATTTGGTTAGGTTACTTATTTACCGAGACACTACCGTGTCTCCAGATCTGTTATTTATTTGTTTGGTAGATACCTTAATTTGTATTCTCTATTCCTTATATAATTATAAGAATTCATTCTTTGTGCTTGTTGATAGGAAAAGTCTGAAAAGAAAAAAGGTATGGTTTTAAAATATGCTTGCCTTTTCTTTTCAGGACTTTCCCTTCAATAAACCTGAAAATACAGCACAAAGAATCAATTCTCTTAGAATAATATAAAGATAAAACTTATTTGATACAGTTACTCAAAACATAAAATTACTTGGTTTTAGTACTTGAAATCTTTAAAACTTTAAATAATTATCTAATAATGAAATATATTAACATGGAAAGTAACTGATATATTATTGAAGGTGCCAGTTCAAAGTGAACATTCATATATCCTTTTGTTGCATATATACGTAATAATGATTTAACAACACTTGTACACTAGTTGTTTACAATAGTAAGTTTATAAAGAATTTATTGGCTCGTAACCCTGTTTCTCTCCATTAGTTTTAAATTTATTGAGCCTTATTACAATTTACATAGCAATGTTAAATCATTATTATTACGTATATATGCAACAAAAGAATATATACTTTAAGTATGTTTACTTTGAACTGGCACCTTCAATAATATATGAGTTATTTTTCATGGTAATATGTACCATTTCATTATCTTTCAATAATAAAATGTATTACGTTAAAATAGACAATTTGGTATAAGAATTCTTTTAAAATTAATATTGATCTTTTGTGATTTATTTTTAAAAAACTGTTATATATATATATACTGTTTAATTTCTCACCTAGAACACTATATTTTATTCAAGATTTTGGAGTGTAAGTTATAAGTAGTTTTCAATCATGTATATCTTCATAAGTATACATTTACAAATTATTATTCTAATTAATAATTATTATCGTGAAGAAGGATTGTTCTGATAATCAATTTCGTAATAACATTATACCAAAAAAATCTATTACCTATAATCAAATACGCCAATAAACGTAATTTTTGAAAAAAATGATTGAAATTATTTAAATTATTTATATATTTTGCAGGTACACAATTTAGATGTAATTGATCAAAATGGTATTCAATTGGGAGGAAGAAATACCTAAAACGATAATAATGTAAAGATATTAGAGAGATCTGAGTACATTGAAATTCTTGATGTCAGTGCTATAATCTTGGATGTGACTAATGTAAAGCTCGTCGACAATAAAGTTGCCCTAAATAAAAGTACATTAAATTCTGAAGGTAATATGATGCAACCGACAATTATGACGTTAGAAAACAAACTGATATATTAT
>NW_017275717.1:26515-26910 GCF_001594065.2 Cyphomyrmex costatus
TAAGTTAACAAGTTTTCAATCACGTATATCTTCATAAGTATACGTTTACAAATTATGATTCTAATTAATAATTAATATCGTGAAGAAGGATTGTTCTGATAATCAATTTCGTAATAACATTATACCAATAAAATCTATTACATATAATTAATAATCAAATACGCTAATAAATGTAATTTCTGAGAGAGAAAAAAAGATTGAAATTATTTAAATATTTATATATTTTGCAGGTACATAATTTAGAAGTAATTGATCAAAATGGTGTTCAATTTGGATGGAGGAGGAAATACCATAAAACGATAATAATATAAAGACATTAGATCCGAGTACATTGAAAGTTCTTAATGCCAGTGCTATAATCTTGGATGTGACTAATGCAAAGCTTGTCGACAATA
>NW_017275717.1:27266-27792 GCF_001594065.2 Cyphomyrmex costatus
ATCCTCACAATATTAGTTACTAATTATAATAATAATTTGTAAATGTGTGCTTATGAAGATACACGTGATTGAAAACTGGTTAACTCACACACATGTGCTCCAAACTCTTGAATCAAATATAGTGTTCTAGGTGAGAGATAGAAATAACAGTTTTTTAGATTTCAAAAATGAATCACATAAGATTAGTATAATTTCAAAAGAATTCTTATGTACTCCAAAATCTTGAATCAAATATAGTGTTCTATGTGATCAAAATAACAGTTTTTTATATTTAAAAAATGAATCACAAAAGACCCTACCGTGAAAGTCGCATAAGACAAAATCATATGTCATGGTATACGTAAATGGGATAAGATCGTATGTGAACAGGATATGAAAGACATACGATTCATATCCGATCGTTTATGAAGTATATGCAAATCTTACACGAGTCGTATACGAATCGTATACGAATCGTATACAGATCGTATACGATCATGCAATTAACATGTTATCGCATACGATCAGATATGATTCGTATGTCTTT
>NW_017275718.1:0-220 GCF_001594065.2 Cyphomyrmex costatus
TTCTAAACCAATTGCATTTTACACTCAACTACAAATTACATAAAATTCTACACTAAAAATATAATCCGTTTTTTACTTTTTCTACGTGTGTTTATTGTTTGATTATTTGTAGCAATTATGATTTATTTACAGGCACGTCCATTTACAATTATGCCTTACGTCACGTAAACTCAACAAAGTGTTCATTATACAAATGTTAATTATAATGCTGTGGTACTTT
>NW_017275718.1:439-996 GCF_001594065.2 Cyphomyrmex costatus
AAACAATAATATTACATAAATGAAGTTACATATGTATGTAGTTCTTTCCAAATGACGTAGTTTTATTCATTGGGTATAAAACTGTCAAATTTGCTACATAATTTTATATTTAAAGACATGGTAGTGTTTCGTCATATAAATCAGGCTATAAACGTTATTACATATATGTATATGTGCGTGCCGTTGCTAAATTCTGAGCGATACCACTAGTTATATTCCGAATTTTGAAATTGGTAAACTTTAGATTAAAATTATTCAAGAAACTAAAATCACAATAAAAAATATATAAACACCTTTATTATTTTATAAAACCGGTATCTTTCGATTACGACCAATTGGAATAAAATTGGTGCAGCCGATACCGAGATCTGGATATTGAGTCGCAAAACAAGATCATTTTATATTTTCAGATATTTTCATACAGACGTAATACGTTTAATGACATTTCTATAAATCCATTTTACGAATAATTACCGTACTATAAAAACAAATTGACCCTATAGTATTGCATTTTAATGCGACTAGCTTTTCCTTCACTATAATCCGATTGACAATTT
>NW_017275719.1:0-2848 GCF_001594065.2 Cyphomyrmex costatus
ATATATAAAACATTAATAAAGAAAACTTTTAATAATAAGTGTGAAATTAATTAGTGGGTAATTGAAAGCTAAAAATAAACGCATACGTGACTTATCTCTTATTCCTTCTGCTTTTTCATTTAATTATTCAAAGTAGCGGAAAAATAACGTTTACCAATCATAATAAATATAGTCGAAAAGAGCATGTAAAGAAATTTTACTAGTTTTTAATCAATACAAATGCGTAGCATGTTTTTACTTCATGTCTCTTTTGAATATTTACTAATTTTCAGGGAGTTAAGTATACTTTCGGCCCATTTTTACAAGTGTTTTAAAGCGATCTTGTTATTTCGTTTTACCTAAATTCTCTTTACATTTGACATGCAAGAAACTTTTATCGTGTAATTTTTCAATCGCTTATGATATTAGGATTCAATGTAACTGAGGTGACCATTAAGGAGTCTTAATACTGTTCAAACAATTGCTTATTAAAACTTAAGGTAATTGTACGGAATAGGGAACTCTCGTCCAATGATCTTGACTTTGGTATATGTTGTGAAAGTCATAAGCCTCAGACATTGACCTCAAACAGGTTTAAGCCGTTGCTCGTCCATCGTTGAAATTTATTAACAAAAAATTCAATTGAGTATTATCTTACACCTCTACTATTTAGGAGCGAGTTCCAGTTTATCTCTCCCCTTTCAAGGGGCATACGACTTTCCACGCGAAGCGACCCTCACCCACTCACCTTCCCTTGCTAAAGGGGCGCACGATTTCTATAATTGTACTATTTCACAAAATGGAAACTCCCGAGCAACAGTACAATTATAGAAGTCGTACTCGCTCTATAAGCAGGAGGGAAAAGGAGTAAGAGTTGTATCACGTGAAAAGTTGAATATCTCTAAATAACGAGAGGTGTAGAATAGTACCTAATATTGCATATGTATAGCAAAAATAAGATACTATTTTTCGAAATTTTTTTGTTAATTAACTTTTTAACGAAAGTCAAGCGACGGCTAAAACCTATAGGAGGTTAGGGTCATGACCTTCACAACATATGTCAAGGTCAAGGCCATTGGAGGCGATGTTCCCTATTCTGTATAATTACTTAGTATACTTTCGTGCGTATACATACTATACTAGCTATTGAATAATAAACCATTGATAATTTGTCGTATGAAATAAGATGAAAAGTGACAATGCGTATATTACTTTTTACTTTAGAACATGAAGATAAAGCAAGTCATACTAATTCAGTCAATAAAGAAAGCGATTCTTCTTATGTACCAGATTCAGACGATTCAGATACTTCTATAAATAGTAAAACTGAGAACAATCAAAACTCTAAAACTTCTTCAAAAGATGAAGATCAGAATTTATCTAAAGCATCACACAATACAACTTTGGAAACATCATTGACGTTTAAATATAACGCACCAGATAACACAAACATGGTTGTGAAAACTGTTGAATCTGGGAATAAGAAGGATTTTTGTATGTATTGTCAAACCGAACAGACAAAATTGAGTCGTCATATAATGAGAAAACATAATGATGTGAAAGAAGTGAAAGATATTCTTTGTATTCCTAAGGGACGATCATAACGTAGAGCCTTAATTAGAGAAATTCGTAAAAATGGGCAATATGTCTTTAATACAAATCCAAGTTTGAATACGGGAGAATTAAAGGTTATGCGACGTCCTACAGTTAAAATGATTAAAGATGCTACTGATTTTGCAGTATGTCCACAATGCAAAGGTAGTTATGCAAAATCAGCTTTTCGACACCATTATCGAAGATGTGCCAAAAAAAATTCTGGGTGTATTCCGAACCGGGTTAGTATAGCTTATTTTTTTTCCTAGATGTTGTGAGCTCCGTAACTAAACCGAAAAATGTTCCGAATCCGACGAACGGTCGTATGTTCATACATATTACCATCCGTCAGATTCGGAACACTTTTCGGTTTAGTTACGGAGCTGCCAACATCTAGGAAAAAAAATAAGCTAAACTAACCCGGTTCGGAATACACCCTCTGCAAAGAGAAGAAATGTACTAGTAAAATAAAGACAAATCGCTGGTCGAATTCATGAATCTGCATGTAAAACTCTTCGAGAACACGTTTTTCCCACGATGAAAGATGACATCGTTTCGAGGGTTATAAGATATGATGAATTAGCTATTGATTTTGCTAATAAATTATGTGAAAAATATCATGACCCTCATTTTTACGATATGATTCGGCAAAAATTGCGACAAATTGGACGTCTACTTCTTCAAATGAAAAAGCAAAACGATAAGATCGATGATCTCTTTTCAATATTTACACCAACGAAGTATGATGATTGCCTTACAGCTGTCAGAATATTGGCAGGTTTAAATGATACGGAAACTGGTTTTAAAACTCCGTCATTGGCAACAGGTTTGGCACTTTATTAAAACAAGTTTGTAAACGATGCATCACAGTAATGATAAAAAGAAGAGACAAAGAGAAGCGAAAACTTGCAGAGGAATTTCTAAGTTTGGTAAATATCCTGTTTAGGGGCGCCCGTAATTGACCTTGACCTTGACATATATTATCAAGGACATGACCCTGAGTAACCTCCAACAGGTTTCAGCCGTCACTTACCCTTCGTTAAAAAGTTATTAACAAAATAAGTTTGAAAAATAACGTATAATTTCTGGGAAAATATACATATTAACGAAACCGCGCCGGTAAATAATGTATTTGAGATCTATTTCATATCAACATAAATACATGAACCTCATGTGGAATATACATGTATGATATTAAGTACTATTATACACCTTTCCCTGTTCAAAAACATTAAACTTTCCACGCGAAGTAACTTTCACCCCCCCCCCCCCCACA
>NW_017275719.1:6490-8809 GCF_001594065.2 Cyphomyrmex costatus
CCCCCCCCCCCCGCACCCACACCGTCGACAGAGGTCTGCCCCGATAGTGCTATCTTAGCAACAGCACAATCGTAGAAGTCGTGTGCTCCTGTGCAGGGGTGGGGGGGATGAAAGTTACTTTGCGTGGAAAGTTTAACGTTTCTGTACAGGGAAAGATATAGAATAGTACTTGATATCATACGTATATAGCAGAAATGAAACGTATATTTTAGAACTACAATTGATAATAACTTTTTAACGAAGGACGAGCTACGGCTAAAACCTGTTGGAGGTTACTTCCTATGGGTCATGTCCTTGACAACATATGTCAAGATCATTGGCGGGGGCTCCCCTAAATGGGATATTTACCCTAAGCGAAAACTTGCAGAGGAATTTCTAAGTTTAATAACAGAAAATCATTCGTCTTCTATAGCTCGAACAGCTGTTGAAACACAGTTTCAAAAAAGGAAACAATCGAAAAAATTATTAGCAACTCAAAGCGATATTAAGAAATCAGAGTCTTTTTTAAGCGATAGATTGAAAGTGGCTCGCGATTCGTTGAAACAAACTTATTCCTTAAAAACTTGGGAAGTATTAGCAGAAAGTTGTATATTGTCCATTCAGTTGTTTAACCGCCGGAGATCAGGAGAAATTGAACGAGCTTTGGTTGAAGACTTCAAAAACTATCAGGAAGTAAATGAAAGTTCAATAGGAATATCTTATCAATCTCTTAGCTCTGATGAAAAGAAAGCGGTAGAAAAGTATGTTCGATTTATAATGAGAGGAAAACTTGGTCGCTCTGTGCCCGTTTTATTTCATAAGCAAATGTTAAAGAATGTACAATTACTTCTAAGCTACCGCAAAAATGCAAATGTACATCCAAAAAACCCGTACCCTTTTGGAGTACCTGGCACATTAAAAGGCGATTACACAGCCCAACAAAATTTTGTTGACTTACAAGTAGAAATCGATTCCGATAGGATTTTTTCCGCAGAATCCAAATATGCCTATAAAAATATTGAATTGGCTCTAGTTTTTAAACAACTGAAGATCAAAAGGGTCGAATCACACGATTTTGCTAAATTTTGAGCGTCTATCAAAAAGGAACGAGCAACAATAAAATTGTCTTCCCGTGACGAAAAGAAAGCTCGAGTATTGTTCTTTCAAGATACGGAACATGAAATTGGATGCAGTGAATTTTATACATGTGTTTTCGTGTGTATGTGTGCGTGTTCCTGCTATCGGCATTATGGAAGGCACGGACGTAGTAGACTTGTAATCCGTTCGGGGCACTGCATTAACGTGAATATTCTCCTCGCCTCTCACGTGTGTGCGTGTCAGTATGTGTGTGTGTGCGCGTGTGCGTGTGTGCGCGCGTGTGTGCGTGCGCGTGCGTTCGTCTGACACACACGCGCGCGCGCGCGCGCGCACACACACACACACACACACACACACACATACTGACACGTACCCATGTGAGAGGCGAGGGGAGGACTCTCGTTAGGCCAGCATCCCGAAAGGATCAGAAGTCATACTGCGTCCGTCTCGTTGATAATGCCGTGACAGGTACACGCACGCATTCATATGAAAACACGTGTTTAAACTTCACTGCATCTAATTTCGTGCTCCATATCTTGAAAGAACAATACTCGAGCTTTCTTTTCGTCACGGGAAGACAATTTTATTGTTGCTCGTTCCTTTTTGATAGACGCTCAAAATTTGGCAAAATCGTGTGATTCGACCCTTTTGATCTTCAGTTGTTTAAAAACTAGAGCCAATTCAATATTTTTATAGGCATATTTGGATTCTACGGAAAAAATCCTATCGGAATCGATTTATACTTGGAAGTCAACGTGAAATTAGGGAAATTTTGTTGGGCTGTGTTATCGTTATTTAAGAGCATGTGATCTTATAAGAAAATATTCAGAAGAATGCGGGGCGGAACATCCCAAAGGTAGTTATGCAAAATCAGCTTTTCGACACCATTATCGAAGATGTGCCAAAAAAAATTCTGCAAAGAGAAGAAATGTACTAGTGAAATCAAGACAAATCACTGTTCGAATTCATGAATCTGCATGTAAAACTCTTCGAGAACGCGTTTTTCCCACAATGAGAGATGAAATCGTTTCGAAGGTTATAAGATATGATGAATTAGCTATTGATTTTGCTAATAAATTATGTGAAAAATATCATGACCTTCATTTTTACGATATGATTCGGCAAAAATTGCGACAAATTGGACGTCTACTCCTTCAAATGAAAAAGCAAAACGATAAGATTAGTAGATATAGTAGGCCGGTTCTAATCCACTATGTGTTAGTGCGTGTATGTGTATGTGTG
>NW_017275720.1:0-5613 GCF_001594065.2 Cyphomyrmex costatus
ATGAAAAAAACCAACAGACAAAAGGTGTTCCCTGTAGGGAACACTATGACGGAAAGGGTTAAAAGCTCTTAATAAATCTTTAGCACGAGCATGGCCAAGAAAAGCAGAAGAAAAATAGTATGTTTCTACTTGATTACTATCATTATTCCAGAATCTCAAAGCAATATCCATTTGTTGAATTTGTGTCATTTTATTTAAGCTTTCATCAATAGAAACTACAAATGGACCACAGTTACGAACAGCGTCAACAACTTTCCTATTAAAATAGGATGCCAGACCAAAAACTATCTCATATGATAGCTTTGTACGAGCTAAATATTATATTAATGCGAACAGGCTAATGATATTTTCATTTAATTTAAAAAATCTCAGGGCAAACAAATCAGCAACACATCATATAACTTATCATCAAACGATTATCAGTTTACCTTTGGTATGGATTTCCTTTCTTCAAAACAGGAAATTATCAGTTTATCTTTGGTATGGATTTCCTTTCTTTAAAACAGGAGAAACGTTAGAGCTCAATGGTCAAGCACTATACGCATGCATTATCTTTACAACACAATAATAAAAAAAATGAGAAAAAATTTCCTAACATACGAAAGGTCTAACAGCAAAAGTAACGTCGTCCAAACAATAATAAAAAAATGAGAAAAAATTTCCTGACATACGAAAGGTCTAACAGCAAAAATAACGTCGTCCAAATAAATTGCGAGTCAAAACAAAATATACACACACAAGACAATAGTGCTCTAGCGCTACAAGATCACGGCAAATCATAAAGCCAAAGAATTATCGACCGAATTGGCTTGAAGAACAAAGCAAAATAATTTTATCGATATTGTGGTGTTGTGATATAAATAAATTTCTTTACAGCTATTTTATTTTTCCCAAAAAATGCGCTGAAATCCCTGACTTTCCCTGATTTACTGACGCATTTTTCAAATGTCCTGACATTTCCCTGATTTCCCTGACTTGTGGCAACCCTGAACTACTATAAGCAGAAAATGAGAACAAATCTAATAAGAAGTTAGGAGAGGGAGTAATAACTCTATAAGATGGAAAGATACATGTTGAACAAAGTAAAATTAAAAAAAGGGATACAATTAAAAAATCAATCACAACGTGACTAATATTTTAATTATATTAATGATAATTATTAAGCAGAATGATAAGGCTCAATTATAAATAAATATAAATAGAAATGAGCATACAACCACAATGCAAGATGTCATTCGCAAAGTCATGTATTTAAAAAGGGACAAAGGTAAACGTCTTGGCCAAATTACGACCATCATCAAAATTAATAGTATACAGTATAAAATAATGATAATCATTAGATTAACATTAAATGTTAACCTCTAACGATTATCATTATTTTATGTGGCTACATGCTCATTTCTATTTGTTTATTAATGACAATTATTTTATCCTGTTAGAATTACAATAATAAATTTGGTTATACCAATAACATTTATTTTAGACCATTAGGAATGTAATAATTATTAACCCAATATTGAAACATTTGTTTTAATAAATATCATTATTTTTTTAATTACTCAGCATTAATGCTTGACTTGCAACCCTACCTTTATTTTGTTTAATTTTTGAAATTATTTGAGCCTGTTTTACTTTTTATATTTAAAATTTAAAGTTTTCTATAACATTTTTACTTACTTCATGAATATGTTCCGGCCGACATACAGGTTCTGATATGGCTATTAAAAAATCATGAGCATGTTTATACACAGAAGAAAAGGATTCCAAAAAAATATGTCCATTTGGTGCCTAAAAAATACAGAAATACTAAATTTAAACTTTTGATTTAGTCTATTCAGAACTTAATCAGTTCCATAGTCCTGATAATCTCATGACATAAAATGTGAACTTGATATCCGAGACACTGTTGTATCTCCTATTTTTTTAATTTATTTTATTAATAACAGAGTTTTGTAAAATAAATTTAATTTTCTTTCCCTAAATTTTAGAAACAGATACTTACCACCCACAATGGTCTAGATGAACAATCTGATTTTAATATCATTTGCGAGCGATAATCTTTTGCACCAAATTCATCCTCAATCGCACAATCATCTTGTTTTTCAACATCATTCTTTGCTGCATCCGGAATACCATCTGTCTCGCTACTGTCTATTGAATCATCATCATTGTATTCATCATAATCGTCCTTGCGCTTCTTAAATTTACCTTTATTCAATGAACAAAAACGAAATATAGTACAACTTTTTATATAAATGTATATATTATTATATAAATATACTAAAAAATTATATAAATATATAAGAATAAATTATACATAAAAATAATATTAACATAATAATAAATCAGGTAAATTGAGAAATGTAGTTTTTTTCAACAAAGAAAATATATATATAGGTTATATACTATTATCTTTTTTGAAACGCTTAGGCGGACCCATTATAGAGACACCGAAGTATAAAAAAATTTAGTTAATCAATAGATTAAAATCGCTTTTCTTCTTTGATATAGATGATTTGATCATTTGTTTTACTTCATTAAAATTTTGTCAATGTATATCAACTTCACAAAATATAACCTTCGTTACTTAAGGTACCGTTTCATGCCATAGCCATAAGAAAACATAGACCGAGCGTAAAGCGGGGAGCACAGACTTTTGCATAAAGGAGCCTACAGACCAGAGCGGCGCAGCGGTGAAGCGGCGAGCGTTAGCCAATGAGAGCCATGCTTTTGCGTAAAAGCATGGCCCTCATTGGCTATTGCTCGCCGCTTCACCGTTGCGCCGCTCTGGTCTGTAGGCTCCTTAACGCATAAACCAAGAAGACTAGAACCAGGAGAGTAAACTCGGTCAAATATCGGTAGTGGGGGTAGGCCAAAAAGTGACGGCGGATAACTTCCCCCACTCTTGCGC
This sequence comes from Cyphomyrmex costatus, assembly GCF_001594065.2. Taxonomy (NCBI): domain Eukaryota; kingdom Metazoa; phylum Arthropoda; class Insecta; order Hymenoptera; family Formicidae; genus Cyphomyrmex; species Cyphomyrmex costatus. The sequence goes on from NW_017275720.1 coordinate 2,912, forward strand.
TTCAAGGTAAAAACTCATGGGCGCGTCATTTGACGCGCGCGTCACGCGTCATTGGGGAAATAACTAGATTATAGTGACTTCTGGCACTGTCGCGTTTGACGCGTTTACAGTTGAATTTATCCAACTTCAAATGTCGCCGCCTTTGGCAATTTTTTTTAGTAACTTCTAGCATTATCTTATGTTTAATTGTATGTATTTACGTTGACGCGTTGTATTAAAAAATAAAGTAACGTTAATACATAAAGTATCCTCAGTAATTACTAATGGCTTACTAATGGCAAGCGTACGTAGCCACTTTGCCATCTTGAACTCGCCCAATAATTTAAGAAGAAGATCTAGTTTTGTGCAGTTTGGAGCCGAAATGGAGACTGGCAGTTTAGACGAGATTCAGGTCAGTAAAAAGAAAATATAAAGTAAAATAAAAGTAAAAAGAAATTGATATACATATTACGAAATGAGTTATATACATACAGTGTGCATTATTGAAGATATAGTTGTATTTTCAAGATATTATAACATGAAATTTCTTATAGAGAGTATTCACATGCGGTTTATGTGAAGAAATTGTGGAAATAGTAGAGAGCCATCCTTGTGTGGTAGACTATGCTGAAGTAATTTTTGACGAAAATCTATATTTTTATCCTCAATGCGGTAAGTGAATTTAATTTAATTACTGTTTCATGATTGAATATTGCATTGTTATTTTATATATATATATATATATATATATATCTCATGTACAGATAATGGAGACATTGTGCGTCGAAGCAATGTGAATGGAGAAAATATTAATGTTGTTGAGAACTCACAGTTCCCGTCGAAAGGTCCACAAGGTGTGACACCGGAAAGCAATGCAGATGAGATTCTGATTGCAGAGGTGTTCTTAAGGGAGCCATTATGGAATCAGAATATTGCGATCGCACGGCGAGGCAGAAGAACGATGGATAAGCTATGGCAAGAAGTTAGCGAAGCAACAAAAGGTAAACACAACCAAGACTTTCATTTTTCAAACAAGCTACATAAATAGTACAAGTAGTGAGACTTTGGAAGATTACCTAGATGAGTGACTTATCTGATAACAAGAAAATTTCTATATAATTCTCTTGATGTCGCAGGCTTCTTCTAAGCCATTTTCTCAAAACTCCCACTATTCATATTATGTATAATATGTATAATCTCTCAGTTTTCCCATGAAGTACACGGACATAGCTTGAATAAGGAGCGATTCACTTGCACACTGTAGCTATTGCCCACTGCCTATCACAGCAACTTCTGCGTAGGGAATTTTTTTTTTTTCTAGCGTTGTGATTGGCTTGTGCGCAACTGGCTCGTGTGCAATTGATATACACCCGCTTGAATACACAAGATTATTGTAAGTGTACACAGCATTTATAATTATTATAATTAAAAATAAAAAAAACATTTTATTTCAGGAGTATACTCTAGTGAAGAGTGTAAAAGAAAATGGAAAAATCTCCGTGATCGATTTATGAGGATTGTTTCTGCGGAGAAGCTGCCAAGTGGAGCGGCAAGTCAGTCAAAGAAGAATAAATGGCGATTCTATGAATCACTAAACTTTTTGCGTGACACGTTATTAAGAAGAGAGTAAATAAAAAAACTTTTTATTTTCAGAAAATATATTAAAAGAGCATTGTGAAAGTATTTTAACTACTATTAATTGTGACAGTAAAATTATTAATAATTGTTACTGTTATTTCAGAACTGTATCGAACATACCAGTCTGTAATAATATGAATGTTGAAGATGAAGAAGAAGAATCTGCACAAGATGATACCCCTAGTATGTTGCATTTTATACCATTTTATATTATTTTAATTTGTATATAATAAATGCTACATCACTATGTATAACTTATCATTTTCAGAGAACAGTAAGAAGCAAAGGGTAAACAGAAACTCAAATCAAGATAGTGTTATCTTGGAACAAATAAGTGAGGCCTTACACGAACCGCCTCCGACAATTTCTTTGCCGTCAATTCCAGTAGCGGATGAAGAAGAGCATTTCGGAATGATGATTTCCTCGCAGCTTCGTAAATTTTCAAGATCCCGCAGGAGGCAACTAATGTTTAAAATACATAAAATGCTATATAAAGAACTAAATAAGGATGAGCAATAAGTTGAATATGAAGAAAATTTATTATAACGTTATTTCTTATGTTTTTTTTTATAATAGAATATTTTATACTACAAAGAAATAATATAAAAAAGTATTTTAGAGATCTTACAAATGTTTTCTTATATATAGGGAGAATGTTATTTAACATTGCTAATAATCGTTTCTACAGGTGTCTCAGAAAAACCGCAAAAAATTACATGCACAGATAGAGCGGACTGAACTGAGTCGAAAAGTCCTCTACCGTTTTGCAATTTTTGCAATTGTCAACGAGATAATAATTAGTAAAAATTACCGAATACGTGTGTCCGCCCGGCTTACTACTGCCAACAGTGTACGCCCATGATAACTCGATGGTGCGCGGACCGCGGAGAGCGAGGGCTTTTCGACTCAATTCAGTCCGCTCTACCTGTGCATATAATTTTTTGCGGTCTTTCTAGGACATTCTATATATAACAAAAAAGTTATTACTTATAATATTATAATGAAGGTTAATGTTTTATATTACTCTTAATAATGGTTACATTCAATAGAAAAAGCAGCTTTGCAACTGTTGTAAAATTCTTTTA
>NW_017275720.1:7938-8346 GCF_001594065.2 Cyphomyrmex costatus
ACATACAACAGTGCAGTGCAAGAAAGTTAATTCCAGTATAATTAATCACTTGTATAAATGAAATATTCAACTTTCTAATAAATCAAAATGTTACTCTCTATGATGATGTTCTGATAACTCATCAAAAGAATCGCCGCAATTTTCAGTTTTCTTAATTGAAATTTATTAGCCTTTAACCTTAAATTCATATATCAAATGTCATATATGTAATACTACTATATGGCTAGTGCCTATAAGAGGGAGTGAGAGGAGCGGTCCCAGAACCACGGTGCGGGAATATATATTTCCCTCTCTTTCTAAGAGTACTTTGAGTGTTGTGCGCATGCGTTGGATTGATTGCATCCGCCAATAGGAAAATAGAGTGCGATCAGTGAGATGACGCGAACAGGTTATGCTCGTTATGCTTAT
>NW_017275720.1:11063-13312 GCF_001594065.2 Cyphomyrmex costatus
CGCACTGCTAACAGCGTTGACTCTTAATAGCCTTTTATAAATTTTTTGTATTGTTTTTGAAACATATAAGAGTCTATAATTCAATTATATTATTAATTTATTAATTTTTTATTATATAAATACTGTATATCTAATATACATAAATAATATGAAATATGCATGAAATATTTTTTTCTACATAAATATACTACTTTATTTATTCCCTATTGGTGCTACCTAAGTATTTTTTGTTAAGAATTTTAAAGCATTAATTGTATTATTTGTATTTAAATTTAATTTTTATTAAAGTTTCTTAATCTTGTAATATTTTTATAAATCTTATATATTCTTAATATATTAATTTTTATATTTTCAATATATTTATAATACTTACTTAATTGTTGTTTTCATTTTATGAAAGACATATTGCAACGTTTTTTTTACATAAATGTTTTTATAGAAAATATTTAATAATGTTAATATAAGTTAAATAATAATAAAAATAAAAATTGTAATTTATTCTACTTTAATTTTTACGAATTTATTAATTTTTACAATTTATAAATTTAAAGAAATTTGCGGGAATGGATGATAAATGTCGGACCAATCACAAACCGGGGAGAAGGTAGCCAGACTCTTATTAGAGGGTCACTAGCTGAAATTAAGATAAATTTAATAGAAAGTAACCAGTTAGTACGCGTATCAAGTGCACGATGTAAACCAGGCCTATTGCTGAGTGGCGTTTGGGTCAGGGTGCTGTCCCATGATACGGAAATTACACCGGAACGGAACAGTGAGACCAATTACAATCGCAGAAAGGAAAGTAGAGTAATGATTGCAGAGCTCTGATTGGTCTCACTGTTCCGTTCCGGTATAATTTCCGTATCATGGGACAGCACCCTCAGGGCGGGTTTACACCTTGACGGAAAAGCGGAAAGCGGAAGAGCAGTTAACCGATCAGAACTCGCGTTGGTAGTAAATAGTACAAAACTAACAGAAAGACGACTACCTGATTGGCTACTGCTTTTCCGCTTTCCGTTTTTCCGTCAAGGTGTGAACCCGCCCTCAGAATCACCCATAGTCACGTGACGAGTTGGCGAGTCTCTCCTTTTAGGGTCTCTAGCGTAGTCGTAACGTAAGGTAGGTGCCATTTCATGCAGCAAAGGACAAAGACTCCCCACTCCGTCAATTCGTGCGAAAATCTTTAGCGAGCGAAGCTTCGCTCATAGTTCGACACTGACGAACTATGAGCGGAAGCTTTGCTTGACTGCTTGACGTGTCTCTTAACCTCGAATAATAATATTTTTGAAGCGGACTTCGACTGTGTCTTGCAAAGGAAAATACTTTTAAGGTGCTTTTTCATGCGCAGCACGCTGCAGCAGCAATTCGTTACTATTGGTTAAGAATTTTATGTAAACTTGATGACGTACTTGCGGCGCAAATACATTTTGCCGCAGTTCGTTGAAGTTGAACCGAACGAACAGCAAACAGCAAGCGGCAAAATCGAGAAAGCGTACAATATGTCCGTCGTTTCATTATAAAAATATTATTTATTGCAATAAATATTAGGAAAATAAACGAAAAATGGCTTCGGATAAGGTACGGATACATGTTTGTAAATTAGATCATTTTATACTTTACCACAAATTTGAAAAAGTAAAGTGTAAAGTATAAAATGATCTAATTTACAAACATTCGTACCTTATCCGAAGCCATTCTTCGTTAATTTTCCTAATATTTATTGCAATAAATAATATTGCCTCGATTTTGCCGCTTGCTGTTCGTTCGGTTCAACTTCAACGAACTGCGGCAAAATGTATTTTGCGCCGGAAGTGCGTCATCTAGCTTACATAAAATTCTTAACCAATAGTAACGAATTGCTGCTGCAGCGTGCTGCGCATAAAAAAGCACCCGGGTACCTATCATGGAACAAGTCGGAATGGATTCCGATCGAAATTATTCCGTTTTCCCTAAAAACCACAATAAAAATCTAGGGAATAATTGAACAATTCCGATCGGAATCCATTCCGACTTTATTCCATGATAGGTACCCTGTACAGTTCAAAATGTCGTCACAGTGCACGCGGTACAGAGAGTACAAGTTCTCAAAAAGAACGCTATTTGATGCGTACATAAAGTTGCACCAAAAAAATCGTAAAGATGGAAACTGATGATGAAAGTACATCGAATGAAGATAATTTAGTCGGTGCATTTCTTGCATTGCACAATAATAATGGTAAACGCAATTGAATATATATGAATATTATAAT
>NW_017275720.1:14586-16042 GCF_001594065.2 Cyphomyrmex costatus
TGTAAAATATGCAGCAAACTGAAATATTTGTATGTCCTATGTATTACATAGAAGATAGAAGTGTAAAATAATTACTGAATCATAACGGCCGAATGTCTAAGGGCTTTCAAGTCTTATTGATAAGCGCTATAGATAGCATGTATCCAATCGAACCGTGTTTAATCGTGTGCAAAGTAACGACAAAAGTAACTGTAAATTTCGTTACCGTTACCCAAAAAATGTAACTCGTTACAGTTACAGTTACCAAAAAAAGAAAGTAACGCAGTTACCAGTAAAGTTACCAAAAAAGTAACTTGTAACTGTAACTTCGTTACAAGTAACGAGTTACTTCCATTCCCTGATTATTATATATATATGAATATTATTATTATTATTATTAATATTATTATTATTATTAATATTATTATCATTATTAATATTATTATCATTATTATCTATTAAGAAAATGCTTTCTTTTCTTTCGATTTCCATTTTTTTTATTTTCGTTATACGTATCCACCTGTGTACTATACGCTGCACCGGCTGCACCGCCTCAAGAGATGGTACAAAAGTTCTTGTATGTACCTATGCACCAATTTTCAAGTGTTCCGTTGAAATAGAACGCGTGTACTATTTTGCAATGATGTCAGTTCCGGCAAATAGAACGTAAATTGTTCTGCACCTTGCACTAGGTACAGAAAGTGCATGCACCATCGTCAAAAAGAACATACCTATAGAAAAACGTAAGGCCGTAAACGTAATCAGTGAGGAAATCGTAGGATTATCTACAATAGGCACTTAATATATGTAACGTAACGTCCGTAACCGTAAGAAATCTCCTCCTGTCGTCTACAATGGCAGCCCGTAGCGATAACGTAACTAACGTAAGGAACTGTACTTGTAAAATACAATTACGGAGTATTTTGACCTCTTCGTTGCTTGATATTTGAAGTTGATTTTATTGCCGTACATATTTATAAAAAAAAATAATAAATTCTCTGCAAAGAAAAGCAGCTTTTGTGAATGTAAATTTAATTGCAATTATTTTGGAATTATGGCGGAGGAAAAGAAAAACTTCAAAACGAAAATTTTGGGTTCGACCTACGTTGTTACAACGGAAGGAAAAAGATCATTTTGATACTTTTTTCCAATTTATAAAGAACAATTGGATCATGAGCAATTTTTTAAGTTCACACGAATGACTGTTTCGTAATTCGAGAAACTATTAGAAATATTGCGAGATGTGAAAGAGTATTCGTGAGCCTCTGTCACCAGAACATCGACTATTTATTACTTTCTAATAAGTATAATTTATATACATATATATCAGGGAATGGAAAGTTACTTTTTAAAAATAACTAGTTACAGTTACTCGTTACCGAGTAAAAAATGTAACTAGTTACAGTTACAGTTATCGCTTTTTAAAAGTAACTCGTTACAGTTACCGTTACTTGAAAAATAACTTTTCGTTACTTTT
>NW_017275720.1:16937-21832 GCF_001594065.2 Cyphomyrmex costatus
TAACGCTTTGAAATCGTTCCGTTTAGTCAATGCGCATGAAGCGCTTTAGTTATTCGGAACGATTTCCTATGCATTCTATGCGAGTTCAAGATGGATGCTACACAAGACGTCAATAAACAATTTCCAATAATTGTAATTTCTTCTTTAATACTTTTAAAGAAAAATGATGAAAGTTCCGATGACAGTTCCGCCTCGAGCGATAATGAAAATGAAGTCGAAGACATATATCTAATAGCGTTTTCCATTGGGAAAACTGATGCAGCACTAGCGCCGTGCTAAATTGACCACTCACAGTCGATTATTCTTCTCACATTTGATTGTGATTGGTAAATTTCTTATGATTTAACACTTAAAACTTAAGTAAGAGCTTTTATTGTAGAAGGCCCATAAGTAGTCTAAAGCCTACGGCACACGGTGCTTGTTTTCCTGCTGGATTGCTAGCTGGATTAGAATCTTGCCACCGTATTGGCTGCGGTGCTGAAAGTGTCAATATCGCGGTCAATCCGATGGCAAGAATCTGATCTAGCTAGCAATCCAGCAGGAAAACAAGCACCGTGTGCCGTAGGCTTAAGGGCTGTGCAGAATAAAAGGAACAGGGAACAGAGAACAGAGAATAATAATTTCAATCTATCAGAAATCATGTACTATGGAATACACACTGTTTATTCCACAGTACATGATTTCTGATAGGTTGAAATTCTTATTCTCTGTTCTCTGTTCCCTGTTCCTTTTATTCTGCGTAGCCCCTAAGTAATATGCAGAAGTTATTTTTTCTATTAATGGTAGATAAATCACGTGGAAAACAAATTGGAGTTGAAAAAATTATAAATTACTTCGATCGCGTAATTCCTAATTAATTTAACGTCTAATCTATACATTAAATAAATCAAGGTAAAATAATGCCATTAATTTTGATGAAAATATTCAAGGACTCTTAATATAACAATATTCAACATAAATTATTAAAAGGGCGAAGTAAGAGTCAGAAGTAAATTACATTTAAAATAATATTAAAATGTTAACATATTTCCAATAGAAATATTACAAAAAATTGGTTAAAATTAAAAACATGACGTCCGTTACTTAAAATTAAAAACATGATGCGCGTAACAATTGTTAAAATTATAAACATGCTGCGCGTAACAATTGTTACGCGCAGCATATTTTTCATTTTAAGTAACGGGCATCATGTTTTTAATTTTAAGCAATTTTTTGTAATATTTCGATTGTAAATATGTTAACATTTTAATATTATTTTAAATGTGATTTACTTCTGACTCTTACTTCGCCCTTTTAATTTTTGTTGAATAATGCAATTAATTTTATCTTGGCTTACTTTCGCCATATCCTCTTCATTTAAAAATAAAATTAATACTTTATTTTTATCCTCTAATAAGACCGGGAAATCATGCAATTGCTGTAATCGCTGTTCCATCGCAAATCGCAAATATTCGTCCGTTCACTGTTGTATTGTCCGGTACTCGTTGCTCGTTTCGAATTACAAATCATGCGCATAGACCGCAGACGCATCAACTGCCTCAGGTCGAAAGAGAAGCAGTCAATGCGCTAAGTGGAGTGCTAAGAATTCAGTACGGTTAGTACAATCTGGGGAATTCAAGTACTCTCGAAGCGCTTTCGAAGCGCGCAATAGTTAACTCGGAACGACTTTCTATGCAGTCTACGCGCTTCATGCGTAACTCGGAACGCACCCCTAATCGTACCCTGATACGGCTGGGCTGCGTTCGAAAACGTCCTCTGCCGGCGAAAGTGAGGTGACTTAGCCCGGATCCTCATATAGAGTTACTATAATCAGAGTTAAGACACATGGCCGGAAGGACGCCATTTATAAGTTTAGCCGGAAGTGATTGTGCGCGCGGTTTTTCGAAACATGAAAATCGTTTACAGCAATCCCAGCAAACAAAAAAGAATGCGAGGAATTAAAATTTCAATTCCAATCAAATTTTTTTAAATTCCATTGAACACTTCGGAATATACAGGAATATAGTCCTCGGGCTGCATAATACACATTATATATTATGCAGAGTACATAAAACAATCTTTTCATTAAATTGTAATAAATATTAAGTTTTACATATCTCTCGAGCGTGTCCAAAATTTTTACGCCGATCTTTAAGAATTACAAATAACTTTTCAGGTAATTTTTTTTTGCAAAAATATTCTTTAACTTAGTAGCCACCGAATAAGTGGTTATGGATAAATTCTGCCGCTAGGAAGTATTTAAAAATAAATGCAGAAGTTATGAATTATACGGCAGGTTAGATATATGACAGGTATAGGTTCTCTAACCTGTCATTTAATACATAACTTCTGCATCTATTTTTAAATACTTCCTAGCGGCAGAATTCATCCATAATCACTCATTCGGTGGCCACTAAGTCAAAAAATATTTCCGTAAAAAAAATTATCTGAAAAGTTGCTTATAATTCTTAAAGATTGGCACAAAAATTTTCTCGGTTTTCGCTCGCCTCTGAACACGCTCGAGGGCCCTTAAATACGCTTTTAACAATTAATCACAAATATGAGTAAATAAATAAAAATAAAACATATTCTAAATAAATATTTAATGGAATTCATACAAAGCCTTTTTCGGTAGTTCTTCACAATTCTGACAACTTCTGACAGATCAATTTTGGCGCTAAATCAACTACTGAATAACTTATACACACAAACAAAAGATGATGTTCACCTATTCACTGTTATTCACTAACACTATCAAACTATGAGAAAATGGCGGCGGAGCTCTCAACCAATCAGAAGTTGAACCGCATGTGTCTTAACTCTGATTATAGTAACTCTACCTCATACGGACAACAGCGCTTTGACACCGGACGCTGATTGGTGAAAAACGGGTTATGGGGGTAAATTTTACCCTCGCCACCGGTTTTTCATCAATCAGCGTTTGGTGTCAAAGCGCTGTTGCCCGTATGAGGATCCGGGCTTAGGGATGCGTAGAGTCCTAGATATCAGAGACGCGCAATCGATGTTCCGCGTCCTGATTAGCTGACTGTCAGCCAATCATGACATTCATTCTGTTTTATTAAAAATGACTGACTAATAGACGATTGGTGGATTTCATATTTCGTCTGCAAACGACGCCATTTTTAATAGTAATTTTTCTTAGTAATTTTGCGATACTGACTTAAGCCGGTTGCGCTTCTCTGATATCTAGGACTCTAGGGATGCGTTGGTGGGGGTAATGGGGAATTTAGAGAACTGTTGGTTTTCGAACGACTACCAAAATATCAAATGTACAAATTTAAAATGAATAGTGTTAAGTTACGTCGAAAACATTTAATTTCTGTAGCTGTAAATTCTAGTAACGGGTTCTTAAAGTCTAATTTAAATATCATGAATGATAGCGAGACAGACGAGGAAATAGATGTTATTTTTCAGACAAAATATCAGCATAGCCACGCATTGCGTGGGCCACGAAAGAAGATATTGCGTATCATAGATTACGTAGACAGAACCGTTCCAGGCCTAACAGCAAAGCAATTTCGTGAACATTTTCGCATGATTCCTGACACGTATGAGATTTTAGAAGCAAAATTAAGTTTGTTTAACTGTGATTGACTCTTAAATGTGATGAAAAGAAAATTACTACATTTTAAAGAAATGAGAACGCTCTAAACATTAATTCATTTATCAGTGAAAGCAACGTCAATTTTTGAAACTAGTGTTATTAAAAATAAAATCAGGAAATGGAAGGACACGTTACTTGTAATGTGTTACTTTGTTATAATAATATGATTTGGCAATGATGTTTTGTGAATTTCTTACAATAGTAAAACGGTGACACCATAAGGTTGGAAAAGTCGCTTACTTAAAGAAAGAAAGTGACTCGTAAAGATCGTTAAAAGTAACTGTAAAAATAACGAGCTGATATTAAATAACGAATAATTTTTTCTGTAAATATATATGTAATGGTAACGAATTACTTTTCGAAAATGACTTTTTCTACCTTAGCATTTAGTTAATTATTATTAGTCATAAAAAATTGCAACGTTATTAAATACATTATAATAGTTATAAAAAGTAACAATAACAGTAACGTAATAGCGTTATACTTACATCCATTACCTGAAAATAATGAGCAAAGAAGAAAAAAAAGCTGACAATTGCAATATATCTACTATTGAGAATTATGAAAATAAAAATAATATAACTGAAGTGTACATACCATAGAGATATAAGAATAGAGGGCAAAAGCCGTAGATACAGGCGTTAGCGGGATAGAAAAGAGAACGCTGCATAGTTACTCGTGTTATTCTTGTTTAATGACGCATGCGCGCAGCACATTCCATCTTTACTTATGACGCATATGTATATGCTGGAAATTAGAGACCCTCTAATCAGAGTCGCGAAATAACGGTTCCAATTTTGATTGGTGCTGACATTTTTCAGCAAAAACCGGAAATAGTCATGGCGTCAAATTTAAGTCGACCTACATTCGCTGCCTATTTTGCTCTTTTTCAGGATTACGAGGAAAGACTTTCATAATATAACCCTTTTTTAAGAATTATTGCAGTCTGGCGCAGAACAACTAGTCATTCTAAAAAATATAATTTTATGAAATACGGTATTAATATAAAAAATATAATAATGTAATTTCTTTCTGATAACTGTATTTAGATTCACATGTATTAGGTGTTAATGTATCACAATCATAGTATTTTTATTGCAACTGCGATGGTGCTCGTACGTGCAGTAGTATTATATTTTTCTTCATGCGTGCACGTAATGTGCCCTACACAAAGAAAAATTCTATGTGTAACAGTGGGGGCATATTTGTTTATAGGTCGACACGGGCGCGCGTACGCACTCGCTTCGCTCGTGCCGTCGCGCCCGTCCCCACAATAAACAACTTTCCCTTA